>NC_092877.1:232888492-233140992 GCF_028372415.1 Notamacropus eugenii | reverse complement strand
CAATTCCAAATAAAACCTTGAAGTGTAAATAAGGAATACATTCAGATACGTGAACAAATTACACTGATTTAAGTAGTCGGGCTCATATACGAACAAGATAAAGTGGTCAGGCAACTTTCCACTCTTAAAATGTTACTGGAAACCGACGAAATGCTTTGAACGGTCTCAATGTATTCAATGGGCTCTGTTCTACTGGTCCATGAATACCCCTCCTTTTTTTTTTTTTTTTAAGATAATACAACTACTTGGGGTTTTTATCTTCTTTCCTATTCACGATTAAAAATGTGATAAATCAGGTTTTTGGCTCTGAATAACAATGGCTTGATTTAGATTTCCTAGTAAATCTATTCAAAAATGAAACAAAGGCTGCCTTTGGAGGATACCTTACACTTCACCTGGACCAGGCACATAAGGGCAATTCAGATAAAAATCTTGTTAGTAACTCAACAAGAAATAGAGGATTTTCTCTTTTCCCTGCTTCAGGCTTTATTTAAACTCTTTGTTCAAAAATGAACAGAGTGGTAGTAGGATTCTACTTTACAGATATAGCTTAGAGTCTAATATTAAATTAGAAGATCACACAAGAAAACCATTTACACTTAAATGTTAAACCAATACTTAAGCTTTTTTTTTACTTTATATTACATAAAGCCAAAAATGAAACTAAATACATGTTAGCCAGCTTCATTCACAAACAGTCAAAATATACACATTACAAAAGTAAACAAAAATCTATAATTGAAGAAGGATCTTCTCTAAAATGTGTTTTATCATCATCTGCAATTGAATTGCTGGTGCTCTAAAAATAAGCTAATCAGGTAGAGAACTCCAAAGCACATTGAAACACTTCAAATTTGGCAGATAAAGGCTATTTGAAAATGAGAATAGACATCTGTCAAAACAATGCTATTTTTTCAGTTCTGCTACATAATAAATATATAATTATCACTCAGACAAAAAGTCTGATTTAACCTTACATCAAATTGCGATCCTGAAATGGTCCCGCAATTTTAAAAAATTGACTTTGAAATTCGATCAAAATGTTGGAGTCTAAAACTGACTCAAATTTCGGACAACGTAAATAACACATTTTCGATCAAAGACCTAACGTTTCCACTGACATGTACAAATTTACAGTCTTAAATTGAAAGTTAATGGTAATGGAAAAATAGGAGCGATCTTCCCACCCACCCCTTGAAGTTGTGACTGGAGTCCAAAAAAGGGAACTAAAGTCTTACAGTATGTTAAAAACACAAACAAAAAACCAAAGATCCAATGGACAACCCTCTACCTTACATACTATTTCTTTTTTCTGTGTTTCCTGTTCCATTTTGCATAGGACGTGGTAACCAAAGGAAACAGCGATCATTTCATATACGAATACCAGATTTGTGTCCATCACCTGTCAAGAATGGATCTTGTTTGGGTGTTCTGCTTGTTGGGGGAAAAAAGACACTTGCAGAGTTCAGATAGGGAAACAAGGTAGCCCAGAGCAACACAGCTCTACGAAAACAAGTAACAAATCAGCTTTCCCAAGTTGGTCAGAAAGCAATTTCGGGTGGAAACTTGAACAGAATGTAGGCAATATTGACCAAGAAACAAAGAAAATAGGAAAGAAAAAACCAACAAAGGAAAACCAACTTTTAAAGACTTCCCCCCGCCCCACCCCCGACCCCAATGGACAAAACGCAACAGGTACAGAAGTGCGTAGCAGGCACCACTGATGTTGGAAAACAACCGCCCCTCCAGAAAAGTTTGCGGTACAAGTGAAGGTCTGAAATGATCTTGTCAACAAACAACCACACACACGCTCACACATTTCACACTCGCGCATCATTCTCATCTTTGACTCGCGTCCCTATACATATTATATACGGATATATACAGACAATCACAGTAAGGAGGACATAGAGCTCATACCTATACATATGTACATGCGCGGCTGTATAGCTGAGACCTCGTTATTAAAGCCACCCCCTATTTGTACAGATATCTACACACGGTTGTAGCTGCTGCTGCTGCGCCCCGCGCTGGGTCATAACGCCGCGGCGTAGGCTGCAGGGTAAGGGTCCAGCTGAGGTTTGCCCATGCCAGGCAGCAGGATATAGGCGAGGGGCGGCTGGAGTCCCGGGCTCGGCCAGGCGCTGCAGTTGCACGGTATCATGTAGCCCGGGTTGCCTGGGCTGGGGTGCGAGTGCGTGTGCCCCCCGGCGGCAGCAGCGGCGGCTGCAGCTGCAGCGGCGGCCCCGTGGAAGGCACCGGCCCCGGCCGTCGGGTAGCCCAGCGAGGAGGCGTAGGGGAGCCCCGAGGAAGACGAGGAGATCTCTGCCATTTTAGAGCCCAGGTCCAGCAGAGAGTAGGGGCTGCTGGCCGCCGCGGCGGCGGCTGCGGCGGCGGCGGCTGCGGACTGCGGGAAGAAAACACGCGCGGCGGCGGCGGCGGCGGCGGCCGCGGCTTTCTCCGGGTTGGCGAGCAGCGACTCGGGCACCAGCCCGCCCCCGGCGCCCCCGTGCAGCCCGCCCCCCGCCTTCAGCCCGTGGTGCTCCGGGTCCCCCACGCCGCCAAGGCCGTAGGGCACCGGGAAGGCGAACTTGTCCTTCTTGAGCAAGGTCTTGGGCTTCCTGCGCGGCCGGTACTTGTAGTCTGGATGCTCCTTCATGTGCATGGCCCGCAGGCGCTTCGCCTCGTCTATGAAGGGTCGCTTCTCCGACTCCGTAAGCAGCTTCCACTCGGCCCCCAGTCGCTTACTGATCTCCGAGTTGTGCATCTTGGGGTTCTCCTGGGCCATTTTGCGTCGCTGGGCCCGGGACCACACCATGAAGGCGTTCATGGGTCGCTTGACGTGGTCCACCGGCTTGGACATACTCTCCGCCTGCAGCGGCTGCAACCCGCAGCCGGCCCCCCCGCACTGCCGGCTGCCGCCGCCGGGTCCCTCGCCCCCGCCGCCTCCGCCCTCGGCCCGGAGAAAATCAATGTTGGCTGCTCGAGGGAAACCAGTCCAGGCGCTGTAGCAGCGGTAAACTTGGTGGATCTTCTCGGGCCGGTGACTCCCGAGGCCGGGAGGAGAAGGAGGGGAGAAGCAGTGGGAGGAGGGGTCCCAGACCAGAGACACGGTTCCACAGCCCCAGCAGTCCCCCTGACTCTGGACCAAGCTGCCTGGGATATATCCTCCTGGGAGTGATAACTTATCAGACAGTCCCCCACCCCGGAGTGGTGCAACTTTCGTTTCGCTCTCGCTCGTCGTTTTTCTTCCTTCTTCGCCGGTGCCCGCCGTTGGGCACTGATTTTTTTTTTCCTTTTTAATCTTTTCTTCCTTGTTTAAAACCAGCCACGAAAAGTTGTGCCCTAGGATCTCCACAAAGTGCAGTGTGGATCCTGGCGGCTGAGAACAGGAAAGTGCCAAAGAGGGGCTTTCTGCTTCGGAAGTGTTGGGGTCTTTCTCGTTGGTTTTCTCATTTGACAGCAGCAGATGGGGATGATGGGGGGGGGCGGGTTGCGGTGTGGGTGGGTGGATGTCAAGGGCAGCCCGGCTAGGTCTTGGCTCGCCACTCCAAGGTAGATCTCAGTAATGATTACACAAATTAAAAGCACAAGTCACAGTCAGTCCTTTTCTAGGGATGGCCAAAAAGGAACCCAAAATCCTGAAGAGTCCCGGGGCAGGCAGGCTGGAAAGTGGAGGGAGCTGTCCGCTTTCACCCCCCCAGCGCACGGCCGCGACAGCGGCTGCCTCTTTCTGTGTCCTGACTCGGATGGGATGGGATGGGGGAGTGAGGAAGAGAAGAGCCACAGGCTGGGGTCTGGGGATCTCTATTTGGCGGGATCTCACAGTAAATTCTCTTCTTTGGGAAAGGCGCCTCTGCTTACTTTCTCTCCGGACATGCTGGCCAGGTCGCTTCGCTTCCCAGAGGTGAGAAGTTGGAATCGCTTCCCCTCCGTTCACTCTCACTCTCTCACCGCCTCGGCTCCCCGCCCCAGCCCAAACCCGCGTCCCACTTCCAACACGAGGCTGGGGTTTCACGGTTTCTGTCCTCGCCGCTGCTGCTTCTTGCCTGGCAAACACCGACCACTCCGGGGCTCCCGCAGTTGTCCTGAAGCAGGGCGCGGCGCCCAGTCCCGAGGAATCCAAGCTGGGAGTTCCTCCTTTTCCCTCTCTCGTGCTGCCTCGCCGGGGACTCGCAACAACTAACTTCCCCCAAGTTTCCCCTCCACCTCTGCGCCGGCGCCGCCAAAGCCGCTCGACTCCGGGTGGCTCTCCTCCGTGCGCGTCTGTGTGAGTGTGTGCGCGTCTGGCTGAGAGTGCGCGCGCGCCCCGGCCAAGTCTATCTCTCGGGCCTGGGAGCAGCGGAGGGGAGGGGGCTGCTGGTGAGGGGACTTAATTAAAACACTCAACCACCTCAGTTAGAAAGTCCGCCCTGGGGATTTCCCCCCCTCCCCCACCCGGCCCCCCCACCCCCCTCGAAGTCGGCTCAGCAGCTTCTCCTTTTAGGCTGTCCCTATCCCCGGTCCCCACGGCCCGCTGGAACCAACTGAAAAGATTTCAGGTAAGTCCTGAGCTCCGCGTGCGTATGTGCATTGAGCTGGCTATATGTTTGCATGTACAGTTGTGTGGGTGAGTGTGTGTATATCTGTGTGCATGCGGAGGAGGTGGAGCCCAGAGCTCGGTGAGAGGGAGGGAGGCGGGACTAGAAGAGCCCCCACCCGCCCCCACACCCCCCAGGACTTTGAATTAAACAGGATTCCCTCCTCCTCGAGCACGATGTCCTCCCCTCCCCCCTTTACCCCTCCCCCCCCGTCAGCTTTTCACTTGAGAGCAGGTTTGAGCTCGGCGACGAGTCTGCGCACTACTTTGCTTTCCCCACAACTGGTGTCAATCCTGCCTGACTGGGGAGCTAGCCGGGGAAGCCTCCGTTCCTACAGTCTTTGAGGCTGCTGCTGCTGCTGCTGCTGCCCCTACCAGAAAGAAGAGAAAGGCAATCCAGAAGAGTTGAGAGACTGAGACCACTTGGGAGGAGGGTTAGAACAGAGAAATCAAGAGATCCTTGGTTCCCTTAAAAATATTTTCCCCCAGGCAAGAAAATCATCGTTCTCCTTGGGTAATCCAGCTGTTAACGTCTGCAGATGCTTCTCCGATTGGCTTCCACTTAGGATGCTCCCAGTCAGGGTTGTTGGTGGGAAAAATACCTGCTAAAGCACTGAGTGCTCTTGGCAACATTTTCTTCAAAAAACCAGACCAGGCTGAAGTAGGCATCCTACGCTCCCTATAATCACGTCTTTATAAATCCATGTTTGTTATGTTTAAAACCAAGTCTTTGGGGCCATGTACTAGTTTTGAAAGTACAGAGCAGACTTGCAGTAATTAATGTAAAGGCACAGGTAGACTGTGAACACAAATGAATCGAGAGGTAGAAGTAGGACAGTGTTACGTTTACCTGCGGGAGTGGGGGGGGGAGTTAAGGGATGTCGAGAATACAAAACAAATCACTTTGCTAGAAGTTTCTGAATTGTTAACAACAGGGTCCCTTAGAAACTCCTCCACTCTTTCCTTAATCAGTGACAGGGTAAAAATCAAGCAGCCTGTTTTTGTTTGCATATTTTCTTCACTTTTTGGTATGCTGCTGCACACTTATTACACGATCTGTTTGAGAGCTTTGTGAACAAGTTGGCCTGTCAGTCAGGGAGAACTTGCTTGCCTTGTTTCCTTGGCACATTGGTTTTGACCCAGCTCTGTGGTATGTGCAAGAAGGAACTCCTATAAAACTGTTAACTCTTTAATTTGTTACCATGAGATTTATGTTGTATACAAAAGATTCCTTCATTATGATTGCACACTTAAACAAAACCTAGATCTACTGTTCAGATTGATTTAAAGTTGAACTTGTTTCTAAACTGATTCAAAGAAGGGATTAGAATTGTTGCCTTGATTTTGAACTGTCCATTCACTTCTTTCCAGCTGAAGTTAGGAAAGGATATCAGGAAAGACTGACAAGGGTATTTATTTATTCTTTAAGTCATATGTTTTATTATATGTATTTGCAATATTTGATTTGCATCAAATATGTATTGGGAAAATGATTGGATTGATTTTTTTTAGAAGACCTACTCTCTAAAGAATGTTTTAAAATGCTTTCTGTCATTCACAGATTCTGGGTGGAGTAACATTAAGACACCTGTAAGTGTAATTATACAGACTAAGGTATTAGACATACTGTTTTTAATTCTTGGCATTTTATTCAACTTAATTCATTTAAAGTAAGTTGAGGTAAAATTATTATACTGTCACACAGGGAGCTTGTGTATAGATAATTGCAACATATGATATATGAAAGACTGTTATTCGGTGAATATTAATTAAGGTTTAATCTGAAAATAAAAAACTTATGTTTCAAGTTTAAAATGTGATTAAGGGTGACTAAGGTGAATAATTGTCATGATGAATGAAAACCACTTTTATCTGACCTTCTAATTTAAATGAGGAAGTCTACTTATTTAATTTATTACAATAAAAAGAATATTTATATTGACTGTATATATAAAATATAAGCAATTGCATCTTAGAGTAAGAATATGTATAGGAGTTTCCTATCAACATATCATGTGCAATATTTCTTGTCTGATAATATTGAATATACTTTATTCTGCCCCTCTTTTGAAGATATCTACACATAGAGTTGTGGAAGGTCTATTTCATAAACAAAAGAATTGTGATTTGTGTATTTCCATTCTCAGCCAAATGTCACACCATAGGCTAGAAATTATACCTAAAAAAAGTATGTGAAAATTGGTGAATAGACTTGGAGGGAAATGAGAGACTTACTAATTTCATGTCAGGAGAATATCACTGTTGATCTAGTCCCCTCAGCCAAAAAGAAGAAAGCCAACTAAATATTGTACAAATTAGAGGAGAATGACTATACTTTGTACACTTTTAGCTCTTTTTGGTTTAATCTGATTGAGTTAAGACTTTAATAGAAATCATTTAAAATAAATTTTAGGCTTCTAGTTTATTCTTGTTCTTGTGCTACAGTAAGAGAATATTCCTCAACTTCCCATAGTCAAGTTTGAATTGAGCAGAAATTCTCTATTAATCTTCTTGCTTAGTATTTGACATAAAGATAAGTTCCAAGGAGAAGGAGACATTCTATTTTGTATGAGTGAATGAGTCACAGAAAAAGTAATGGATAGCAAATCTTAAGGTGGATGGTTTTGGTATACTTAATTCTTGATTATGAGCCATAATGGAGAACAGCATGAATATGAATAGGGTGGGTTTTTTTTTTAGTGGCACAGTGCTTTCCTTGTTGTCAAAGTCATATTTGAATACTGAAGACTGGCTCTTGAAAAAAGCCTGCCAGTTGATGATGAATTAAAATACTTTTCCTTTGATGCTTGCCCTATTAAAGGCCCCATTTCAATTCCTTAACTTACACCAGGAGGCAGCAGTGAGATTGTTGGGAAGTCAAATGATTCTTTGACAACAACAATATTTTTGTATGAAGGAATGGGGAGGTGACTAGCTCTTAAAGGCTCAGCGTTGGTTTAGAGGAAAGGTAATTATTACCTTTCATCTGTCTCCACTCTTGTCCCCTGCCCTAATCTTCTATACCACCTTCCCACTCCCAGCTAGTTGTCAGTGAAATGTCCCTGGTACCATGAAGAGAATAAAACCACAGAGTGCAAATGAGTGGAACTTTGATAGGTGACCAGAGGGAAATGAAGATTGCTTAGGCAGTTCTTAGATGGGAAAGGTCACTCCCCTTCAGAGCACACAGATAGTCTAGAAGGTACATAGCAAGCTGTTCTGTGGAAAACTAGGAACTGACTATACTTGGTTAGCAATTCTGGGCTCAACTTCTAAAACATTTATAATGAAATTAAGGAATTTTCAGACTTTTTGCAGAATCTACACAGAATTAGAATGCAGATAGTATGGTTTATTACTGTGCAATGATGAAATAGTGACTAGCACAAATCCTAGACAAAATTGGGAAGCAAAAGTTTGTCTTGATCCCCTTTATTTCACTAATCTCTTACATTTGGGTATCTAGTATCTTCAAAGTCTGATCCCTTGCTTCCCAGGTTCCTCCTTCACCTTGTCTACCCTCCTCTTCCTAAACTAGATGACCCTAAAGCTCCTGCCTTCCTTTGGCAGTTTTCCAGGCTTCTGACCTTCTCCTCTAAATGTTACCATTCTGTAAAGGCAAAATATAATACCTCATCTACTGACTCACATCTTTTCCTTTAACCCTCCTCCCTCCCTTCCATGATGACAACTGATACATCAGTCTGTGCCTATATGAATGGGAGAGTAAACCTGTCTGCTGTAATCGTTGATGCCTTCCATTGCCTCTTCAAAATTAATGTGGTGTTTAGAAGTGGTTTTCTCCAAAGTATTTATTCTGATGATAGGAAGGAGTTTAGACAGGAAGAGATGGTGCCATGGTAGGCCAATGAAGAAGCATTTTTGAGTATGTGTATCCATTTGATAGCACTTAAATCACATGAGTTAGATAGCTGCCTACATTTTATGTAGGGATATCTTGATTTCGATACTTTAGACTTTTTTCTTAAACAGTGACAACCTATTATTCATACCACTATATTGTTGCATGGACAACCTGTAGACTTGGTCTGTTAGTCTACATATCTTGAACAAATACTGTGCTTGAACAGTGAGCTAGACCCAGAATTTAACTTGCAGGGAAGAATGAACTGCATTGTCTTTGGGAAATTGTGTAGAGTTTGTAATCATTCAAAGTTCCTCCCCAAAACAAAGTTACTATATTAATAATGGTTGTAACAATATTCTTCTGATGATAGGAGTCATGGAATGCCACAGTCTCCAAAGAATGAAAGTTGACCATTACCCAAAAAGCAATGGAGAGATGCATGATGGGAAGGAATTATTTATAGCTTATTCTCAACCCAAAATTTTGCAAGAGACTGGATGTAAATAGTGTTATCAGAGAGAGATGTGACTGGAAAAGAGAGTCAGTTATGTGACTATATGGAAAAAAATTAGAGTTAATGGCTAGACAGGTTGTAAAGATGCCATTCATTGTAGGCAGTGTCAAGTGAATTAGAAGAAAGCACTACTTATATTGGGTGGATTCTCTTTGGAGGATTTATGGGAGGCCATGGATAAGAAAAACTCAGCATGGAAGGGCAGGGATGGTGCACTATTTGCATCATCAGAGAGAATATTTTCATCTACAAGATCACAGAACCATGATATTATTGAAGAAGACTTAGCTTTTGGTTTCTGGTTTGGACTACTAGAATTTCATCTAAGGAAGTGGTTTGTGTCTGAGTTAATAGTCAAATGTTTTGTTATAAAAACAGATGAATTTATGATGTATCAAAGTATAATACCCAGGTTGGGGCTAGAGAAAACAGTTTCATCCTTGTGAAATCACACAGTACTGGAATTACACACTGTACAATTTTCAGCTGTGCTTATTTATACTTTTTAAATCAAAGATTATGAATAATGGAAAGTTCCATATATCACATATATCTTCAAGTAAATTTATTTGTCCTCATGAAAAATAGCATTGCTTGATTAAAATTCCCTGCTTCGACTGTTTCCTTAAAGTTACCATTTAAACTCAAGTTTGAAAATCTGTTTGTGGTTCTTTTCATGTGATAACTAAATATTGAGCTTAGTATACTGCCTGGCATATATTAAGCACTTAATGAATATTTATTGTGTGTGATTTATTACAAATAAATAGGCAATACAGAGTTTTTTGCAGTAGAGTTTATCATGTATAACAATGCCCTCTCATCAGCTTCTATATAGATTCTTTTCCTCACCAATGTGAATTCCACATTTATATCATACATATATGCACATCCCCTTTTGTTTCCACTTTTATCTCCCACCCAGTTTCTGACAAGTTCCCTTTTCCAATTTAGCAAACATTTCTTTTAAGCACATACTATGTACAAAGAATTATGGTAGGTTTTGGAGGTGCAAAAACAATGGAAAATTGTACCTGCCCTCAAGAAACTTAAATTCATTGTGGGGAGGGGAAAGAATAAGACATGTACATAGATAATAAAAAGTAATTTGAGAAGAAAAAGCACTAGAAACTGGAATGGAGTTAAGGAGTGGTCTCAAAGAATGGCTCTGTAGCAGAACCTTGGAAGAAAGATGAGGTTTCTGAAAGGTGGAGATGAAGTGGGAGTATATTCCAGACATGAGGATGGCTTGTGTCAATGCAGGCAGTTCTATAAGTGTCTTCTAAAGCTGCATATCCCCTACTGAAGCAGACTGAATGGGGGTAATGATTCCATGCAGCTGATCCCTCATAAGATCACAGATTTAGAACTAGAAAGGACCTTAGAGGTCCTTATCAATTGTTTTATAGTAATCTTCCACAGATTGTAAATTGCTACCACACACATACACACACACACACACACACACACACACACACACACACACACACACACACACACACCCTATTATGTGAGCTGTAGTTCTAAAAGATTTAATTTGCAAATTTCTTCATTTCCAACCAATTCTATATATACAATCTAGATTAAATTATGACCTAAAATAAGATTGTGGTATTTTAACTTTATAATTTGGAGATTTGTTTGTATCATAAATAACTAGTGTTTTCTGTTCAATTCAACAGACATTAAGTGCTTCATTACAGCCTAAACATTAAGGGTTACAGAGCCCTGTGTTAAATATGTGGTAGGTGAGATAAAAGTTTAGAAAAGATGTAGTGTCTCCTCTTGTGAAGCTTAAAGCCATGGAGCAAAATGTAACAGATGTTCAGATAACTATAATACAAAATAATGTGGTACATGCTTGAAAAATGTGCAAACAAAATGCTTTAGAGGAGATCATTTTAACTGACAAAAATCAGGGAAGACTTCATGGAGGAAGTTGGATGACTGAACCTTTATTGTAAATTAAAGTACAAATGGAAATATGAAGCAATCAGACAATCTGAACACCTGCTTCTAGGGAAGAAGTTGAATCCCCATCGTGGGACAGGAATGAGATTAAGGAGTGGTATACTAGGGTAACTGTGGAAATGTCTAAATTAATATAATATACTTAGGTCATTCAAACCAGCTAATCCCAACATGATTTAATTCCTCCCCCTAGATTCTAGTTTTGGTAAAGATAATAATTTACTCCTTTAGTGTAATAACACATAAAAATGTGATAAGACATTATTTTAATCTTCATGTTGTTGTTCAGTTGTGTCTGACTCTGGCTGATCCCATTTGGGGTTTGCTTGGCAAAGGTACTGGACTGGTTTGCCATTTCCTTCTTCAGTTCATCTGACATATGAAGAAACTGAGGCAAGCAGGGTTAAGTGAATTGCTTAGGGTCATACAACTAGTAAGTGTCTAGGGCCAGATTTGAATTCAGGAAGGTGAGTCTTCCTGACTTTGGGCTGGGCATTTTAATATTCTAGCAATGGAACTAATTTCCTTTTTATAATGAATAAATCTCTAACTAATTTTTCTTTCTTAGCTTGAATTTAAAGTATCATGTCCACATATTTCAAGGGTATTTTGCCATTTGGCCCAGGAGGCTTTTTTGCCCACTACAATCCAAATATTAACATTGCAAGAAACAAGACATTTTACAGTCTTTCATGATCCACTCATTTTTCCCTGCAAAAACTCCTCTTCCCCCCTCCCCCCAAAGTGATCTCTCCTTCCAAACTTTCATAGGATCTTGTAATTAAATTATCTCTATTTTTATATTATACTTGTATTTATTCTATTTTGTGTTATACTTACTTGTATTCATTATTTTTCTTACTGGATTGTAAGCTCCTTGAGAAAAGGAATTTTATTTGATTAATCTTTGTTTCCCTAGCTTATCTATAGAGTAAGTGTTCAGTAAATATTTTTGAGTGAATAGAAGCTATAAAATGTGACTACAAAATGACTTATTTTTTATGTTTTCTAAACAAACATTAGGACTTATACTTTCTAAGTCCTATATCCTTGAAAGGGAGCTACCTTGGGAATTAATCTTAGTTATCTACAATTCTTCCATTACAAAAAAAAAAAAATTGTAGGACTTCTCTTTTGGAATTGCTTATATACTCCAACATTTTTCTTTTGAATATTCTCAATGGTACCACATTTTTAGCCTTTATAAATGGATTACAATTTTATAAACTATCAAAAATCAAGTAGAGCCAAGTCTGGTGAATAAGATGAATGACTAAGCTGAAATGAAATTAGTCTGCACTGTGATTTCATTAGTGTCTTAGGGAATCACCTGAGAGCACTGAAAGGTTAAATATTTTGTCCAAGGTCCCATAGCTAATATGTATCAAAGGTGGGACTTGAATTCAGGACTTCATGATTTGAAAACTGGCTCTCTACTCATTGTGCCCTACACCGCCACCTTTCCAAAGTGAATGTAACATAAAACAATGAGATTCATTTTCTGCTTTGGAGGAGAATTTTAATAATAAATTTAACAAAATAAGAATTTCAAAGGTGTTTTGAATAATGACAATATAACAAATATAAAAAGTTTCATAAGGTGAGACCACTGAAGGACAATATTCATTTTTATGTGTTTTATTTTATTTTATTATTTATAATAATATAATATAACAATATTATATTATTCTTATATTTTATTAATAATAATAGCTAAGTGCCTTTACATATATAATTTCATCCTTTCAACAACCTAATGAGGTAGGTGCTATTATCCCTTTTTACAGATGAGAAACTAAGGCAGAGAAAGGTTAATTGCTGTGTCCAGGGTCATACAACTGATTTGTGTGTCAGGATTCACATTCAGGTCTTCCTCACTCCAAATCTGGTTCTCTATCCACTCTGCCATCTAGCTGCTTTATAAAATAGCAATGACAGTTGATTATTGTATAATGCTTTAAGGTCTACAAGCAGTTTTCCTACATCATCTCTTTTAAGACATCAACACTTAAAAGTTAGTGCCATAGAGATCATTTAACAGATGAGGAAACTGAGGCTCAAATGTTAGAAAAGTCAGTCTATTTTGGTCACACATATGATTATGCAGTCTGGAAATTCTGAAACACAAACGAGAGTCGTTTTATTTTATTTTGCTTTTAGGGAGGAAGTAGAAGAGAAGAAAATGACTTTTATCCTTGGTCATCCAAAGATCTATAAATGTTCCTGTTTAAAACTTTTCTGAGTAGTGTGCAATCTTCAATTTTATTCAGTTACTTATGATCCACCAATAACTTTTCCAGGCAGACATCAACTCACCTGGCTAGCCAATAACATGAATAAAAGTGGGGGATGTGGATGGGGGAAGTCACATGCAAGCAACTTCAGATATGAAAGTGAAACAGGTATAAATACCGTGTCTGGATAATGAAGTATTTTGGTATGGTGAAAACAGCTCTGGATCTGGAGTCAGAAGCCCAGGTTTCACATTTTGCCTCTTGCACTTGCTAATTTTATGCTCATGGTCAAGTTATGAAACCTCTGGGTCTCAGGTCCCTCCACTATAAAATGAGGCAGATGGATTGAAAGATCTCTAGAATCCTTCCCATGTCTAACTCTATGATCCTATGATTTTTAACCAATTTTCATTTATTCATCAGTAAACCATTTGGCCAGAACCTTCCCTTCACTCAGCTAGAGCAGATTTGCTCTAACTTTATGTAGCATACTACTCAGTACATAGTAATCGAATTATAACCATCGAATGACCTATGTTAGGCATTTGGAGTTTACTATTATTAAAACTATGTTCCTGTCTCTAAAAGGTATATTTGTTTCTTTCATGACTGACACAGAATATTGCCTTCATGCCAACACTGGGTAAAACACCTCCTGAGCCAGCAAACATCATAATTCCTTCTAATTTTTGTTACTTGGAAATAATAATAAGGTGGCAAGGCAGAGAGATAAAGGTATGAGAAGAATGGTGGTTAGTTTGATAGCAATCTGCACCTAATCATTTCAAGCCACTGAAAAGCTGACTCATGACCTCAGTGGACTTATCACCACACTGTATTTATAGACCTGCATTGTGTTTTTAATGCTTTGTTTGTGCAGTAAAGCGTTTCCATACGCTAACTTCCTAGTTGACATTTTCCTTTGTTCAGGTATCAGCCACCAATTTCACATCACATTCAGTAGTCAAAAGTTGCCAGGCACTCACTGTAGTATCTTAGGCATGTTTGCAGGAAACTTTTCTGTGTTTTTCAATAGTATTCTATGCTTATGAGTGTTCATTATCTTAAGCCTCGCTACTATAAGCACAGCTGTTGTCAACAAACAAGATTCTGTATTTTCTTGGATGTATATAGTAGAAGCAAATCTGCTTTCTTCTTTTTCTTGGGAAAAAGTACATCAGTATGTCACACATAATTCTTTTCATGAAAAGCTTTCCTTTAAGAATTAGAACATTTAGTTGTGAGCTGAGTCTGGCAGTTACTCAATCAGCATAAAGAATGCCTCCATAACTTTTTTTTATGCTTTATAATTGACTAAGACTGTGCCTTCACTAGCAAAGTAAAATGGAGAGTGGAGATCATTCAGACCAAAATCTTACTACTGAGGAAAAAAAAATTCTTTGACTTAACTAATTCAGAAAGAATGTCCCACTTACTGATATATTAGATCCCAATTCTCTACTTCTTGAACAGACTTAGTGGGAAAATAAATATATTTTAAAAGAATCACTGATTTGCTTAGCTAATTTTAATATTGTCTACATAAGCACTTGAATTAGAGGGTTTAGGTAATTATTCAAATAATTCAGCTTTTACCTCAAGCATCAAGATATTCTGAGCAAAATCTTTGTTGTTGTCTGAATCATCTGGCCAATTACCTTAATCTTCTGGTTCACTTTACTAACAAAAGAGTTGACAATAATGAGATTTCAAGTTTTGAAGCTTTAAAAATGTTTTGCAAAATACTGAAAGATGACATGGCAATAAATACTAATGTTATGACATACACATTTGCTGAGAATTTAATCTGCCTATTTTAATATTTTTTAAAATTAAAGTATTATTTTCAAATCAACAGGAATCAAGAGATCAAAGAATGACAAAAGTAACCTATGTACAGAAACATTTGTGGAAGTTCTTTTTATGGTAGCAAAGAACTGGAAACTGAGGGGATGCATTTCAATTGAGGATTGACTGAACAATTTATGTCATATAAATGTGATGAAGTCCTATTTTTCTATGTGAAATGATGAAGGGGATGGTATCAAAAACAGCTGGGAAGACTTGTGTGAACTGATGTAAAGTGAAGCGAACAGAGCCAGAAGAACAATTTATATGGCAACAGCAATATTATGAAGATAATCATATTTGAAAAATTTGATCGATACAATGGCCAACTGCAAATCCAAAAGGCTCATGATAAAAAATACTATCCACCTCTAGATAGACAATTAATGGACTCAGAGGGCAAATTAAAACACACTCTCTTCCTCCCTTCTTTCTTTCCTTCTTTTCCTTCCTTCCTTCCTAATCTGATAAATTAGGAAATTTGTTTTGTATAACTATACATATTTGTAATGAGTTGTTTTTCTTGTTTTCTCAATGGGTAGGAGAGGGGGCCGGGGAGAGACATAATTTAGAAATAAAAATAAAATTGAATTGAAAAAATAGGAATCTATTTTCTCTCCCTCCCACTCAACTTCTCCACTGAAAAAAAAAACAAATTCTGTGTAACAAATATGTATTATCAAGCAAAACAAGTTCCCTCAGTGGCCATGTCCAAAAAATATGTCTCCTTCTACACCCCAAATCTATCATCTCACTGTCAGGAGGATACCATGATGCATTAATGGTCCTCTGGAACAATGGATAGTAATTGCATTGATCAGGGTTTGTTTGCTTTTTTTAATCTCCTTTGTTATAAAATGAAGTCTTGTGATTTGAAGAAACTGGCCTTTGGGGAAAAGAATCATGATGTGAAGTGGGATAGTTTTGTATGCATGCTGGATATGTTCTAAAGATCTTCTGTGTTCCATTTCAGTGTGTTTTGCTAATGAGCAAAAGCATTTCTTAAGAACTCTGCCAATGCTGAACAGTCAGTGCTAAGAAACACTCAGGCCTCTATTCAAGGACCCAACTGATGCTAATATCAGTAGTTTTCCATAGTTTCTAGCATTTAGGAGCAGTTCCTATTCTTTCCCATTTTTCTCATTTTCCTGAAATATGTGCCATTTTAAAAAGTGCCAGAAAAGTTTAGAATCTGTAATTTGATACAAACACCTGAGATACTTCTACTCCCTAATACATGCACAGAAACAATTGCTTTATGTTGGCAATATGGGGCTATGGCTGAGTACTTGGTATGTTCTGTCTAGGCAAGCCACCACATCTTGGATCAAACTCTGAGATTCTGGCTTGAGTAACTATGCATGTGCGATTTCTTCTGTCATCTTTAGTTCTGAGCTACTAGCTGTGCTGTTGGCACACAGAATTATTGTCTTTAGACCTCCTAACCTTTTTCTCCTACTGCTCTTCTGTATAGATAGCTAATTTAGGAACAGTGGCAGCAGCATCCAACAACAGGCACTTATTAGACTCTGACTGTATCAGGCACTACTAAGTACTAGAGATGCAAAGAAAAACAAAAAGATGGTGCGTGCCATCAAAGATCTCACATTCTAATGGGGGAAACAAAATTCTAACAACTACATACTTACAGGATGTAACTATCAGAGGGGAAGGGACTAGCCGTGTTATTGGGGTTGGGGGAAAGAGGGAAAGGGTTCTTACAGAAGGTCATATTTGAGCTGTCTTGAAAGAAGTCAGAGAATCCAGAAGAAAGAGATGAAGAGGGAGAGCATTCAAAGTGTAGAAGATAGTCAGTGAAAAGGCATGGTGTCAGGAGATGAATCACCAAACTTGAGGAACACCAAGAAGTCTTGTATTAATGGATTATCGAATACAGTGTAACAGCAAGCAAAATGGGATTTGTTTGTTTGGAGCTGTTTTCCAGGCTCAGGCTAAATTGTGAGCACCTGAAGGTTCAATCCCCTTTGAACCCTGAGACTTCATAGCTGTTCTGAGTCATGTAGGTTTCATGCCTACTGACTCTGAGCCAATCAGGAGCTGAGTCTTCATTATATATACTGGGAGGTTGGTATTTTACTTTGGGGGATTCGCTTATGAGAACAATGTTATGATTACCTGGTTGAGACCCTGAGTGGCCATATGTTCAGACATCCCTCCCACCCACCCCCCCACCCTACCCCCGCAACTGCTCTGATAAGTCTCTCTGGATCTAGGGATATATGTAAATTGGATAGCAGTATTGCTCTGATTCAGGCAGTAGAGCCTTGTCTATTGGCCTTTGCTTCTCTGTATTTTCTTTGTTGAGTAGATAAGAGGCTTGGTAGCTTTGGAAATGTATAAGATAAAAAGGCATGTCTGGAAGCATCTGGTTGAACTAATTAAAGTGATTGTTGACCCCTCAAAAGTTGCCTTTCCTTTTACAAAGGCAGATCTAAGAACCTGTGATAGCAGGCCCTCTGTGCATGTCGGGGTGCTTACTGATACATACAGTCAAGGGAGTAATGTGAAAGAATACTGAAAAGGAAGCAATGAGTGAGATGGTGAAGTGTTTTAAAAGGAAACAAAAGATTTTATATTTGATCCTGGAGGCAATAGGGAGTCACTGGAGTTTGTTCTAAAGGAGATGGTATGATCAGACCTGCATATTAGGAAGATCACTTCAGTAGCTGAGTGGAGGATGAACTGGAATGGGAAGAAATTCAAGGCAAGGAGATCAACCACTGGGCTATTGCAATAGTCCAAGTATGAGATTATACACCTCCCTGCACTAAGATGGAAGTTGTACAAGTGGAAAGAAGATGGCACATATGAGAAATGAATGTAGACTCAAACAAGACTTAACAGCAAATTGGATATGTGAGGTAAGCTTGAGTTGAGCAGTTGAGGATAACACATATGTTATGTGCCCTGTTTGCTAGGAGGATAGTAGTGTTCTCAATATAGGGAAGTTTGGAAAAGGGAAGGGTTTTTTGAGGGAGGGGAGTGGTAAAGACAATGAATTTTGTTTTGGATATGTTGAGTTTGAGATATCTAGATGACATCCAGTTCAAGATATCCAATAGGTATTTAGTGAGACTGGCAGTCAGGAAAGCAGGATAAATAGATCTGAGAATCATTTACATAAATACATTAATTGATTCTATGGGATATGATGAGATTACCAAGTGAGAAGGTGTGTGTTCGTCCTGCATTGCCAAAGAAGACCATGCCATCAGAGAAATGATGACATGACTTGCACTTGACTTTGTTTTGAGGGAGGGAGGGCTGTGCAGGTCACCAGCCTCACTTCTCCTCCAGAGCCATCTGAATTCAGTGACCAGATATTCATCAGGGTGACTAGAAATGACCCAGGATGAAGCAATTGGGGTTAAGTGACTTACCCAGGGTCATACAGCTAGTGAGTGTCAAGTATCTAAGGTGTCAAGTGTCCTGACTCCTGCACTGGTGCTCTATCCACTGCACCACCTAGATGCCCCAAGTGAGAAGGTATAGAGGGTATAGAGGGAGGAGAGAAGACAGGCAAGTTCAGAGCCTTGGGGACCCCCACTAATTAGTAGACATCACCTAGATGAATTTCCTCAAAAATAATTTATCAGATGGCTCTAGGCCCCATTTCCATGGGATCTTTCTCAGAGTAGCATGATGCCCCAAAGATCATTCTCTCATATATAGATTAAAGTGCTTTTACTGAAGTAAAATAAAAAAAAAAAAGTTAAAGGGACAAGGTGAAGAATCAATAGGCTATTTTTGGACAGGGACTGAAATTTTATTTCTTCTCACCCTTTTCTTCCATTCCTGGTTTTCCATGAGTAAAAATATAATCTTTTTTTAAAGGGGAGCACCTTCTAATTTCACCTACAGATGTCCTCAGGATAGCCTGCCTTAGCTTTATTTCATGTCAAACTTATTTTCTTCTCCCTTTATTTAAAAAAAAAATTTAAGTGATACCATTCACAGTCTGCCATTCTTCTCTGTCATGATTTGCAGATGAGTTCATACTTTAAGCTGGATGTGTCCCTGACTACTAATTCCCTGATTTAGGAAGGAGAGTAAGAAGTTGCTGTTTTTCATGGTTTCCTGACCCTCTGGCTTTCTTATGTTTACTGTTAACTTCTCAACGAATTAGTATTAGGGTAACCTATAGTTGACA
Source organism: Notamacropus eugenii (assembly GCF_028372415.1). Taxonomy (NCBI): domain Eukaryota; kingdom Metazoa; phylum Chordata; class Mammalia; order Diprotodontia; family Macropodidae; genus Notamacropus; species Notamacropus eugenii. The sequence goes on along the minus strand of NC_092877.1, from coordinate 233,121,807 downwards.
GCTCTTTCAAATATGGGTTAAGGTCTATGTAATCCCTAGAATTACCTTCTCATATTTGCCTCTTCTTTTAATTTAGAATTTTCTTTGACCTTTGCATTAAGCAGATGATGATCTGACCACAGTCAGATAATTTTGAAATGATCACTTTGTCTGTAAGCAATGTCTTTCTATGTGTTAAATATAGTCTATTTAATTTTTCTTCTGACTTCTTCCTTATTTGGTGTTCACCATGTGTAGAACTCTCCACTGTTTGGAAAGAAAGTATTAATTATATAAAGAAAAAGATATCTGTGTATTCTTTAAGTCTTTGGCTTTTTTAGGTTCTTGAACTCAAACCATATTTTCAAACTTTCTTCCATCCTTGCCCTTTGTTTCATTTTACATTGAAATCCAGTATCAAAATATGTTAACATAAGTTGTATGATCTTGTCAGATCCTGCATAGGACTTCTCTGCTTCTCCATCGCCTACAAAGGATATTGATATATAAGTAACAATGATACTCCTTTTGGTCTATTTGCTTATTTCCTTTATGACCAAAGTAAAGTAAGGTCAAATGACTGAGTACCTAAAAAGTGATATTTCTTGTTGCCTCTATCTATGCAATGAGACCATCTCCACAGATTTCTTCATTCATGTCATTGAGGAGAGCCTGTAAGCCATCTTTCCACTAAGTTTATGTCTTCTATTTTATGTCAAGAATGTCAATAAGGATGTGGTTCAGTTTCTTGTGTCATGTGTCAACTTATTGATTATTGGATAAAGATCACATTTGAAGATCACAATTAGGTTGTTTGTAGACTGTGTACTATTTAATTATTGGCACTCTGCCCTTTTTCACACCACTCGCCATTACTGAAGAAGTGGAAGAATTATTTTACAAAGACTGGGAATCATTTTTGAATGCATGTATTTCATGGATTGCCATGCCAAAAAAAAAAATCACCTAGGTATCAGCCATAACCAGTCATATCAATCATAACCAGAGGTTCCAAGATTATTAATACTTAACCACTGATCTTTGGTTAGCAGACCCATAGTCAGTTCTGTACTCAAAGTTTTTCCAATGTGGTAGCCAGAATGAGATGTGGACATTGAACTTAAAAAAGCCAAGGATGTTATAATCAATTAAATAAAAAGTAAGGCATTGACATTACAATAAATTAGACAAAATATACAATGTTAGAGTGTTTAAATACTATAAATACTTCTTTTTAAATCTTCTCTTTCCTACAGTAATGGTAACTACTCTATTGGTTTGTGAATAAAACTAGTTCCCATGACTAAGAAGTAAAGACATTCTACATCAGGAAACATAGCATCCTCAGTCTCTCTTTCCTGATCTAATAGCAGAATTTAGGAACTGAGGAGAAATGTAGGCAGAGATTACACAATTAGTGTCTGTACATCTTAGACTTTCCTAACTCTCTGGCTCCTGATTTTCAGCCTTTAGAAAACTCTCTTCTCAGTCCCTAACGAATGTGTAGCAGCCCCTCATCCAGATTATCTGGAGGCAGACAGGCATAAGCTCCTTGATCTCTAGTTAAAATTAGGGAAGGAGATGGGAAAAAGACTCTCTTCTACTGGTATATCATCCTGAGTTTCCCCAAAGAGAATCATATCCCATATGACGCACATATTTCAACTTTGACACATTTCTGGGAAAGGTTTGTACTTTATATTTCAACGAATGCAATTTATTTTTCAGTAAACATGCATAAAATATGTAGCATGATCATATTCCTATTAAGGACAACTAATACAGAGAAATGTACTGAAATAGATTTAGATTTTAGAAAGGTTTGTGTTTTGCATTTCATTTAGTGGAATTTATTTTTCAATAAACATGCATGAAATATGTAGCACAATTATATTCAAAATAAAGACAATGCAGAGAAATGTGCTCTCTTGATTTAGATTTTAGAAAGGTTCATATTTTGTATTTCATTTAATGGAATCTATTTTTGGTAAACATGCACAAAACATGTAGAATGATCATGTCACTACTAAAGATGTTTAATTCAGAGAAATGTATTCTTTTAGATTTTTTGACTTTATGATATATCATATGGCATATACAATCACTTATAGTCTGATGAGTGCTGAGCCATACTCATTATTGACGATCTGTTTAAAACCTAAGCTTTAAGTGAGAAAATTCATGTCAAACATAGTATATTTTTATAATATGCATCATTTGAATTTGTCAACTAATAAGTGTTACTAAGTGCCAGTTATGTACTTAGCAATCAATATAGTAGATGATGTAGAATAAGAAAGAAGCATATTACATGGTCCCTTCTTACAAGAAGCATAAGCAGAAAGTTTTATAAATGTTATTTTGATTTTTTAAATTAACATTTGTTATTTCTCGTTTCTATCTTCTTCCATTAAAAAGAAAAGAAAAGGAAAACAAATTTAACAAATATGCACAATCAAGAAAAAATATTACTATATTGACTGTGTTCAAAAATATATGTCTTATTCTGCATCTTGGGTCCATCCACTTTCTACCATGGGAGGCTAGTAGGTATCATCATAGATCCTCCAGAATGGTGGTTTATTGAGCTAATCAGAGTCCTTAAATCTTTCAAAATGGTTTTATGATGTTGTTACAAATATTTTTACAATGTTACATTTGTATAAATTGTTCTCCTGGTTCCACTCACTTTACTCTGCATCCATTCATGCAAATCTTTTCAGATTTCTCTGAAACCATCCCTTTTCTCATTTCTTATAACAAAATAGTATTCCATTACATTCATATGCCATATTTTTTTTTCTGACACTCTCCAATTGATGAAAACAAGTTTTCCAGTTCTTTTCTACTTCAAAAGAAGCTCCTATAAATATTTTTTCTACATATGGATCTTTTTTCTCTTTCTTCTCTTTGGAGCAGGGATTGAGTGTATTGCTGGATGAAAGGGTGCGCCAAGTTAGTACTTTTTTGGGCATGGTTCCAGATTGCTTTACAAAGTAGTCAGACTAACTAACAGTTCCACTAACAACAGTGCCTTAATATGCCTGTCATTTTCTACATCCCCTCCAACATTTATCATTTTCCTTTTTTGTTAACTTTGACAACCTGAATGGTATGAGGTGGAATCACAGAATTGCTTTAATTTGCATTTTTCTAATTATTAGTGATTTGGATCATTTTTTTATTTGGGAATTGTTAACTTGGATTTTTTCCATGTTAATATCCTTTAATGATTTTTTAATTGAGGAATGACTCAATTTTCTAAATTTGAATGTTTCTTATCTAAGAAATTAGATTTTTATGAAAGATCTGCATAAGGTTCCTCCCCCCCCAGTTAACAGTTCCCTTCCAATTTTAAGTGTATTGGTTTTATTTGTGCAAAAATTAAATATAAATAATTCGTTTTATCTTTTATCATCCTCTGTATCTTTTGTTCAGTCATGAATTCTTCTCCTATCCATTGAATTGAAAGGTAAAATCTTCTTTGCTCCTTTAATTTGTTTATATGTTACCTTTTATATTTAAGTATTTAAGTCATGCATCCATTTGGACTTGGGTTAGTCACCATCTATGAGGACCTCTGTCAATTTTCTAAAGCAATAAAATTGGAAAGCAACTGTCGATTTGTACCAATAAAGGAGATTTCCTTATTTGGAGTTCCTATATCAGTGAAGGGCTGCTAGGTGGAGAAATAGAATGGCATGTCCAGCATCAGGAAGACTCATCTTCCTTGGTTCAAATCTTGGCTTCAGACACTTACTAGCTGTGTGACCCTGGGGCAAATCACTTCATCATGTTTGCCTCAATTCCTCATCTGTAAAATGAGCTGGAGAAGGAAATGGCAAACCACTCCAGTATCTTTGCCAAGAAAACTTTGTGTGTGTTCAAAAGAGTCAGACACTACTGAAATGATTGAACATATCAGGGAAATCACAGGTGTAGTCCCCTCCATACACAAAAATGCCCATAGGAAGTTTCACTAAATACTTGACTACAAGTTCTTCATTTTTAAAAGTTTCTTTTAAAGTAAAAGATATTACAATTCAACTTTACGTATATTTAGATAGAATGTGTATTTGGCTAACTGGTGAAGAGTCAACAAGTCAATTAGCATTTCATTAAACCCTTGCTCCATCAGAGGCCCTGGGGCTAAACACTTAGAATGCAGATGAAAGCAGGGTGAAAATCAGTGCCTGTTCTCTAGGAGCTTACATTTTAATGTGGGAAGACTACACATACTAGGAAGCTGAAAAAGAAATAGAGACTGGTCAAAGGAACTGAGCTTGGAGGTATGATTGAGAAAGTCCTGAATGAAGCCTGGAGAGGAACAAGAGAGAATTCAGGTACTTCCAAAGTGTGAATTGCCGGGCTGGAGTGAGTTTCCTGGACTAAGAAGTTTCTGGAGCAGATAAAGTCCAGAATTCAGTCTGTAGGGGGTGGGGGAATCATTTCAAGAGGTTTTTTTTTTTTTAATAAAGTAAAATATATGCAGTATATTGCAGGTCAACTTTAGTTATATTTAATTAAAATCTGTATAGGTCAACTTATTACTGAAGAGTTAATATTACTACGACCCATTGGAGCACTGGAGAAATCCAGGTAGTGCAGTAGATAGAGTACCAGGCCTGGAGTCAGGAAAATCTGAGTTCAAAAATGACCCAAGACACTTACTAGCTGTATGACCATGGGCAAGTCACTTAACTCTGTTTGCCTTGGCTTCTTCATCTGTAAAATGGCTGGAGAAGGAAAAGGCAAATCACTCTAGTGTCTTTGCTATGAAACCCCAAATGGGATCATGAAAAGTCAGTTTTGGCTGAAAAATAACTGAACAAGTGCAAAAATGAGGAGTGAGTAGATTACCTTCTAGCCCATTACCAGGGAGGCTGAGACTGGGGGGTGGGGGTGGAGGGATTGAGTTTGGGAGTATTGAGCAGCAGAAGGATAAACTGATAGGCTAAATGACCTTAAGTCCTGTACCACTGTGGTGAGCCCACTGGAAGCAAGGTTGGCTGTGGCGGGAGGTGGAGAGATCAGACTGTCTAAGGAGGTCAAACCAGCCCTAGTTGGAAATGGAACAAATTCAAGGTCCCATGCTGATCAGCAGTGGAGATAGGACCTGTATTCCCAGCCTGAGTGAGATTAAAAAAAAAAAAAACTTAGGCTCCAAAAATTTCTTTAAAAATTGCTAGGCATGGTTTCTATCCTACCGTAGTAAGTATAATCCTTTCTTGGATAGTCTAGAGGTATTGTTTAAAGCAGTTGTTTAGAGCTATAATCTCCAAACTTTTTTGATCATGTATCTGTATCAGTAAAAAATTTTTGCCCACATCCCCAGTATATGTATATTTATTTATCTATTACATATTTGAATTATATTATAAAAGTTATGACACATTAAAATGCAAGCTAAGAAGATGAGATAAAGATGAAAAATTTTAAATTAAACAACTTTAAAATTTTTATTTTATATATTAATGGTACAAAGGTAAAATAAACAATATTTACAATTTTTCTTTTATTTTATGTTTAATAAAATAAGGATTTCTTTCTCTTGCTGAATGGCTAGTAATTATTTATAATAATTTTCAGTGGGAGCAATGTGATTGAATATGCTTCATTGTATTTGGGGGAAAAAATATCCCAAACTCTTGTATGTCCTCGGGAAATGAGATGGACTTGTGAATCAAAGTTCTTAGTCGTTGTTAGTAAGAACTGTCCAGCTAATTTGATCAATATATCTAGCAAACCAGATAAATCTTTTTTAGAAACTTTTTTATTATAAGATACACAGTATAACAAAAAATAGGTCATAATAGGCATTGGATATGGACTTTCTGAAGGAATCATGAATCAATAGACAACCATGAATTTGTCTTCACAACCACATTTAACCTCAGCCTCTCAGGATATTTAAGCTGAATTGAACCCAAAAATGCACCCCCCCCAACAAAAGGACATCTTCAACTGGGGTAGCAAGTCATGTGTTCAGGAGCTAAGATTGCCTCCCCTACTTTCTCTAACAAATGAAAGGGGTTATTAAAAATTTCCAAAGCTAAAGAAATTGCTAATTGTCAATTCCAGTTGTCTGGCCTATATGAGACCATTCATTTTGGGTAAAGGGAAGATCCCAGTCCACTGGATAGGTTTCACCATGAAACTTTTTTTTTTAGCTCCAATTAATCAAAAATAGTAATTTAAAAATTGCAATTGGGATTAGAACAAGATGTTCAATCAAGTTTCATCTAAACCCACCTTCCTTTCATCATCTCAAAACAGTAAGAAATGCACTAAAATGAGAACAAGAAAAATATCAATGAAACAAATGTGGAACTCAATAAATTTCCCATCAGGAAGACCCTCAGAAAAACTCACCTAGAAACTGAAAATATGAGTAACCAACCTTAAAGTGGCCTCAGTGAAATGAATACATACTAGAAAGCAAGAGAAAATGATGTGAAAATTCCAGAAGAGAAGAAAAATACTGGAATACAAAGAATGAGACCTTACCCCTCTCTTTCCCAAAGATAATTGCAAAACTACAGGAACCTCTAGCCTGGTTTAGGGGATGAATAAACGAGATAAAGGAAGAAATGAGGACATACATTATAACTTTTAAAGAAGAATTTTAAAAGAAAACAGAGAATAGATTATTTAGAATAAAAAATAGAAACTTTCTATGACAATGGATTTACTGAAAAGGAGAGTGGCAGATTTGGAATTCAAAAATGAAGAGATTTTTTAAAAGACTACCAGACATTCTCCATTATTTAAATGAACCAACCTCAATCACTCTATCCCAAAAGATCAACCCATTTAGTTACACAGGAGTACATTTTACATTTAATTTACCCTGGAGATTGAGGGGAAGGAGGAAAAGTGGTGAAACACAGAACAAAAATCCACGTAGCATTAGGTCTTCAGTGGCACATTGAACAGGGGCTTGTCTTTTCTTATTAGTTCATGTTCATGGCTGAAGTGGACTCTTCCATACTTTTTTGTTACAGGACTCAGCTAAGTAGCCATCCAAAATAATGTGTAATTTCAAAACTGTTTTGAGAAGAATGTTAATCTTTCCAAAATATTTTTTTAGGAAAAGTTTTGGCCCTAGACCCACACATTCCTGTGGATCACCTCAGAGTAGAAGTAGAATGCTCCAAAAATCAAAGATTTAGAGCTAGAAGGATCCTTTAAGGTCCTCTAGTACAACTATCCTCATTCTACAAATGAAGAAACTGAGATCCAAAGAGATTAAATGCTTGCCCAGAGTAGAAAAGGTAATAGTAAGTGGCAGACCTCTAATTTGTGATTTCCTCCGCCTCCAAATCCAGGGCTCTCTGGACTCTGAAGTTGTCATATCAGAATATGACCTCAGCTTCCTACATGTCTGGATCTAAAGTATATGGATCATTCTTTAGTCAATAATAAGAGAATATTGGTTTCTCCAGACAATAGAGTATACGACTTTGGAATCCAGCATTTAACAAAAATCTTGTTTGAGAAAGATACTTGGAAGAGATAGCCTAATGTATGTTAAACTTTTCCTTTCTCTAGATTTCTAAGCTTTATCTTTCCTTTAAGTTAAGCTTATCAGAAAACTATGCACCCAAACCACACTATTTTAGTTCTTCCCAGAAATGTCTTCCTAGAGTTAAAGTTTGATGGCAGGTCTGCAGTTTTTATAGAATGTACATTTAATGAAAAATTCTTGCACTTAAAAAAAGCATTGTTGAAGACGCTGTCCATTATGTTATCAAATACTTCTACAATTCAATACTTTGAGGGATTTGTTTTCAACATAAAGTTAAATACAAAAACAAATGGAGACTGACACAAAGTAGACTCTTAATAAAAGCTTCTTGATTGACTTCCATCAATGTGAGTTCTCCCTACAAATATGCTAATACAACCCATGCAAGCCTATTTATTCTATGACTCTTGTTCATGTTTTTATATAAATTCTGCACAGGATATCCACCCAGTGTGCTGAGGGTTTTCCTAACATGTCGCATGGATACCATATCTTTGGCTGTCCTTATCCCTCATCATTGCCACATGACTGGCCCATTTTTCCTCCAGTCATATATCTCTCTGATGAACTCTTTTGTACAACTCCCCTTGCTCAATTGTTGGTTGGGTAATATTACCTAATATCCCTTATATAAATATCTACATAATAAGTTCCTCCCAACATTCAGCAAAGGACAAAAGTTTTTTCTGATCAGAGGAACCTGTAAGCTACCTTTTATGAGTGAATGAGAACTATATAACCAGTTATATTTTTCTTTTGACTTAACAGGCAGGGAGCTTAAAGCTGAATTCATGGCTTATACATAATAGCTAACTTATTTCAATTTCATGCTAAATTCATTTTGCAAATCTTTTAAATTTACTTTGTTTTGATGTCTTTTGAATTGTCCTTTTTTACGTATGATCTTATTTTGCATGTTGCCTCATGGAGTACTGGGAATATCACTAAACCAGGAGTTAGAAGGAACCTAGCTGTGATCTTGTGAACTAGTCACTTTGCTTTTTGGAGATTAAGTTGCCTCAACTTTAAAAATGTCTCATCTTTATAATTGTAGTATTTTTGGATGTCATTGTGAGGATTAAATGAGAGAACATATATGAAGTACTTTGTAAATCCTCGTGTCAGTTATCGTCATGATCATCATGACATTATTGTTAGTAAATCTATCATATTATTAGTAGGCTATTACTATTACAAATGTTGGAATTAGCTGAGGATACAAATCACAAATATAGGAATAAAATGTCTATAACCTGCTGTGATTGTTGTTGTTATTTTACTGTTATTGGAAGAACCTGGGGAATTCAAATCACAAATATATATTGGTTGGGGTTTTTTTAAAATTATTTTAAAACTCCTTTTACTATTTCTTAAGCTATAACTTTTTCACTATTATTTTTTTTTACTATTATTGGAATCAGCTGGTAATATAACTCTCAAATGTATACATAAAGTTATGTCTGAAACCTGTATTTCTTCATATCTTTACTCAGTATTTGCATTCAATCGGTCCCTCATCTTCAGTAACTCATTATGCTGCCTTGGAAAATAACTGTTTACTATAGATCTTCAGACTAGGGGCTAGATGACTTTCTCCCCCAAGATGGGATTCTTTTTCGACTTTGGGTTGGATTAAGTGATGACTGAGATCCCTACAATGTGAAAATTCTTTGATCATCCATGTAGACTCTGGGGTAATGGGTGATACATTTTCCTCTAGGCAGCTAGGTGGTCCAGTGAATAGTGTTGAACATGGAGTCAGAAGGACCAAAGTCCAACTCTTGCCTCAGACCCTTACTAGGTATGGGACATTAAACAAGTCACAACTTCTCTCAGCCTCAGTTTCCTCAATTGTAAAATGGGGATGATAACACCACCTGCCTCACAGGGTTTTAAAGATTAAATGAGATGATATGAAGCACTTTGCAAACCTTCATGTACAATATAACTGTTACTGTAAGTTTCTTAATAGAAAACCCACATTCTAATGAAAATTCTTGCTACAGTGTAAAACTCGTTGTAAACCTTGAAGTGCTGACCATGGTTTTTGATATCGGTATTGCTGTGGCTGTTAGGAGAAAAGTGTTTCTTAACAGAAAAACCTATGTTCTAGTGAAAATGCTTGGTGTGGTATAATATACTTTTCAAACACTCATGTGCTATATAAATGCTAGCTATTGTTATTGTTAAGAGAGAAGTGTTTCTTAATGGAAAAAACATGTTCTAATGAATGCATTTAGTATGAGGAATTGCTGTATATTGTGGTAACAGTGACAATGTTGACAGACGTAATTTTCTTGTGAGGTAGACCAACTTCTTTGGGTAGAAGATATACAAGAACACCTAGCTCAAGGCTAGAGGGCTAGTGTGGGCAATATAAAAAAAGATTTGGTAGAGGGAAAAATGTAGTGGCAATGTTGGGAAAAGGAACACTAACTACACCACTTAAAGTACAAAAAACAACTTGGGTTGCTGTTGAAGTTTTAGTTCTAATTTAACAACATTTCCAGGTACTTGTTATTTAGCAAAAATAGTTAATCAAGATATTTCATTTCTAGCAATTAGGCCATTTTCCAAGTCTGAAAAAAACCCCAAAGCCAAACAGAAAAGGATGTTTTCCCCCTCTTAAATCCATAGATTAGAAGTGGCTGAATTTGAACACTTGAAAGTTTTACAATTCTCTCATTGAAAAAATTATTAAATTAGAAATAATATGTAATTAAATCAGCTTTGCTTTTTCTTAGTAAAGACCTTTGCTTAGTTTTATGTTGAACTATATTGCCTACGGCATTATGGAATTGCATCAAAAATTGTATAACTAAATACCTAGTGTCTTCATCTACTCATTTTAAAATGGCTTTATGAGAGATACGTCATTCTGGGAAAACCTGCTTTCCTTTTTATAGAATAGCCAAATAGGAGAATGCTGGAGAAGTTCCTAAGAAAATAATTTTTTTTAGAAAACTCAGAGAAGTAAAATGAAATGAACATTCACACATACACACACACACACACACACACACTCACACACACAGAGTGTTACACTTTGAAGGACAATAACTGCAAATTGATCTCCCTCCATTACTTTTGGGACAAAATAATAATAAGTGGCAATATCACTGTCTCACAAATACTGACATTTCCATTACTAGAAATATCCAAATAAAGGCTAATTGGTTATTTATTAGATAGGTTTTTATTAAGTATTTTTAAATTAATTTTTTATTAACCAAAGTTTGTCTTCTTTCCCTAAAATCCTATCCTCACTCTTTATCCCCATTCAAAAAAAGAAAAGAAAAGCCCTGGTAATAATTTTGCATAGTCAAGCAAAACAAATTTCTGCCTTGATAATGATATCTATCTATCTATCTACCTATCATCTATCTATGTATATGTGTGGATGTAAATGTATCTATGTATATACACATGTGTATGTATATATGTGTTTGTATGTGTGAATCAGCACACTGAGTTCCTTATATTAGGATGGTTTTAAAGGTAACTCTTCTGCTGTGAAGTTGGATTAGATGACCTCTAATTTCCCTTCCAAATTTAACATTTCATGTTTGTATTACAAATTATATGCTTCCAAGTCAAGGTTTTGCAGTGCCTCTTTTAAGGAATAAATAGCTTTACATCACTCTCTCTACCCAGAAGTAACCTGGAATATGGATAGAAAACCAGCCTTGTTGTCAGAAAGACTGGGTAAAATCTTACCTCTGATACTTACTGGACAAATTACTTGACCTCTAAAACTATATAAGTTGCCCCATGGTTGCTAATCATATTGTTAGAGAAAAATTGTCTCACCAAGATTTTCCTATTTCAATAAAATCAGAGGTTTGTCCCCCTCACCCAAAAAAACCCCACATATCAGTGTGCTAAAGTCCTTAAAATATAAGCAGAAGACATAATACTTTGCAATCATATTTACATGATTAATTTCTATAGTAGCCCCTTTTCTTTTAACCAGTAACAAATTATTTTAATAATTACTGATTTATAGTATGGTTTGAGATTTGGCACTTTTTTCATTATTACCTTGAGGCAAGTCATCTTTTGTTTCTCCATATAAACTTTATTTTTTTCTAGCTTCATATAATAATCCTTCCATAATTTCATTGGCGCAGCATGGATAAGTAAATTAATTTAGGTAGCATTACTATTTTTACTATATTAACTCAGCTTATACATGAGCAATTAATATTTCTCCAATTCTTTAGGCTTGTCTTTATTTTTGCCAAAAGTTTTTTTTTCTAATAGTCAGATTCATGTAATTCCCAGATATCTCTTGGTAAATAGACTTTGAAATATTGATATCCTTTTTGAGTTATTTTGAGTGAATTTTTTCTTTCCAGATCTTCCTGCTGGGTTTTCTTAGTTATATACAAGAATGGTGATGATTTATGTAGATATATATCTTTTCTGAATTTACTCTTTCAATTAATTTTTTAGTTGATTCTTTTAGATGTTCTAAGCAGATCATCATATCATTTGCAAAAAACTATCATTTCTTTCTCTCTTTACCTATGCTTATCCCTTGATTTCTCTCTTGTCTAATCACTATAGTTAAAATTTACAGGACTATGTTAAATTGTAGTGGTGATAATAGGCATCTTTGACAGACCTTTTCTTCTTAAACTTCAGTCATGCTCAATTGACCTAACAAATTCTGAATTGCTGGAGCCTAAAGTTAGGAGATTTTACTTTAATTTCTACAAAATGATGTTCTACTTTTCACATTACTGAAGGTAAAAACTCACAGTCATTTCCTATGGTTGTATAGGGAAAATTGTAGGGAACATAAACAAGAAAACCAAACCTCAGAGAGATTAAATTATTATCACATGCTAAGCAACAGAGTTACCATGTCCTCAGACTTTAAATCCAGGACTTATCCACTCCACCACGTTGCTTCTTTAAGAATTGGTTCATTTACAGGAGATTAATAACATCTTTGTGTAAGGGTAACCAATCTCTTTTTTTAAAGCTTTGACTGTTTTTCTTTCAGGAAAAATACTTGAATTAAAAAAAAAGAAATAATATTTATTAAGTCCTTAGTATGTGCTAGGCAGTGTACTAATTACTGGGGAAACATACAAAAAACAAGGTTGTCTCTGCCCTCAAGAAACTTACATTCTTGAAGGTGGTGGCCAGGGAGGGGTGTTTTAATCAGTGATGGTAAGGGGTTGTGGGTGGGATCATAGGGCAATTGATGAACATGTCCTTATCAGGAATGGGTGTGCTGATTTGAATATTGTTCCTAGAGGTAGAAGTGGAAAGAGGTGGGTTGGGAAGGGTACACAGATGGCAACATCCCATGAAGATGACTGAGGAGCAGTTTTGGGTGTCTAGGATGGGCTATGTTCACCAATCAGAAGTCCGTAGGCAATGCAGCAGGAATTTGAAGTGCAAATTTGGAGGTGAAGGGTGGTGAGGTCCTTGCATCCAGAGAAGTATATATTTAGAGTTTGGGGTTTGGTTTTTTTTTTTTGGAAATTTTGGAAGTTCCATGGATAAACTTTTATCAATAGAGATCCAAACATTACCCATTTTTAGACTCCATGGTTTCCTGGCAGTCCTATTTTAAATAACACGGCATACAGGGTGGTGTTCATGTATCCAAGCATTAACTTTGGGATCAATAAAGGTGTGGACAAAGGTGACAGGAAGTGTAGCTTGAGATAAGCATCTTAGCCTTGATTGAGTGGAGTAGCAAAAGTTAGCAAACTGAAAGTCAGGGAACGTCTCTCTATATGTAGGGGGCATATTGGAAGGAAACATTATACTTGAAGTCAGAAAGTGTAGAATCAAGTCCTGATTGTGATACTTTCATTGTAATGATGGGCAAGTCACTGGGAGCCTCCATGACACTCTGCCTGCTCTTCCATAAAATGAGTGACAATATTTGTACAACCACCCTCAAAGGCTTGTTCTGAGGAAAGCCCTCTACAAACAGTAAAATACCATTTAATTGTGAACTCCTATAATTATGGTCTCATTTAAATTGCTGATTGCATACAACCTACAAAAATCAAAATGTGAATGCGGACTTGTTTTTCCTTTTTAGAAATATCTTTTGAAAAGTATTTTAGGATATCAGTTGGCAGGAAGGTTTTCTTCATCCACTGCCTATTCTGTAGCCTTCACCGACTGATCAAGAAACATTGTGCCAAATACCTGGTAGTGTGGGCTAGTAGTGTGTTTATTGCAAGGTGACAAAGGGAAGGGTGGTCTGATGCTGAGAGATTTCACACTGTGATTTCTGTTTGCTGCGTGTGGAAAACCTGACCTTTGGCTTGATTGCAGGATGCCACAGCACATCTGCCTATTGATAAGAATGGTTCTTCAAGTTTTTCGTTTCTCTGCAAAATGTTCTAAAAAATGTGTTACTATGTATAATGCATATTATACTACGTATAATAAGTTTTGCTGAGATAATGGTGACATCTGAATCAATTATCTTTCTTGTATCTTCTGAAATCCAACTACAGATCTTCCCAATTGAGACAAGTTTTCTACTACTCAGAATGTTAAACACTTGAAAGTTTCGACAATGAAACAGATGTTTTAGGGTGTGTGTGTGTGTGTGTGCGCACTATTTCTAGTTTTTTTAATAGTCTGCTTGTATTCCAGCCTCTGCAATCTCTACACCTCATAGCTGGGCTACTAAGGCTGCTTACAGGCTTAGCTTTGCCCCACACTCTGGGAGTGCTCCTGCCCCTAAGAATAGAATAGAAGAAGCCTTAGGTCAGCTGCTCACTGGCTCAGTATCTAGTCTGTCTTGATGGATGTAAAGAGTGCCTAATCAGTGTTCAATGAAGAAGCAGATTGATGAATTCATGTTGCTACTGGCCCATTCTGACTTTTTTAGCCCTCTTCAGTATATGGTGTGTGGCATGCTAATTCTTTCAGGTGTTAGATTTTCTCTTTCTGGGTCTTTCGTCTTAATTTTGCTGATGGGTCTTCCAATGTCAGTCAACCATTTGCCTACATGAACCAGTGTTGTATAAGGTAGTGAATGAAGTATTGAACTTAGACTCAAAAGTCTTGCATTCCATGTCTGCCTCTGCCATTGGGTGATTTGGGGAAATTAATATTGGTGTCAATAGGGGAATAAATCCTAAGATGCTAAAATGAAGATATACTCTAAATTCCATAATCTCCACCACATGGCTGACCATGAAATGCTAGATAATTCCTACTTTGTATCCGAGGAAAGAATATCTGTTTGGAGCAAAATGACTGTTGAGAAGATGGTTAGAAAGTGAGGAGTAAAGTGAATTGTGGTTGGGCAAACAGTCACTAAATCAAGAAGGGATGGGGTGGGGTGTGCCAAGGTAGAAGTTTCTCTAAGGCAGGAAGGGCAAGGCTGGGGAGGAGATGCCCAGAGAGTAAATTTATGTTATTTGGTAGCATGTACCATGTAACTTTTCTCCCTCTCTTAACATGTTATTTCATTAAATAGTTCTCAATTACAAATAAACATTTTTTAGCATTCTCTTTTTAAAATTTTGAGTTCTAAATTCTATTACTGCTTCTCCTTGAGAAAGTAAGCAATTGATATAGATTCTACATGTGAAGTTATGCAAAATACATTTCCTTATTTAGCAATATTGCAAAAGAAAACACTGACCAAAAAAAAAAAAGAAAGAAAAAGAAAATTTTAGAAAGTGTGCTTCAATCTGCACTCAGACTCCATCAGTTCTTTCTCTGGAGGTGGATAGCATTTTTCATTTGAAGTCATGGAATTGCTAAGTTGTTTACGTCATCATACAACATTATTGTTATTGTGTACCATGTTCTCCTGGTTCTGCTCACTTCACTTTGCCCTTGTAACTTTTCAAGGTGCTGCCATGACAAATTTCAAGTTTTCAGCCATGGGGGCTGGACTAGGCCAAGGCGTGTTTGAATTGGTAAAGATGTTGCTAAAACTGAAATAGAAACTTTTATTTCCTTCGACTCAAGTAGAAATCAGTTTGTTAGCACAGCTACAAGTAGTTATGGTCTAGAGAGGATACTTTCCATCACAGCACCAGAGCAAACAGCAAAAAGATGGTTGGAATCGGCAAAGATGCCATGTTTGGGTCCAAGACCTTTCAGACAATTAGTAGAGCACAGTCTCCAGGGCTTTTAAAATTTTGTCATTTTTGCATGGAAGTCAATCCAAGTCAAAAGGGGGAAATTTATGACAACCAAATTTCAAAATCTTGGGCCACAACTGGCTTCAGATTTCTGTAATGCTGTTAGAAGTCTCTTGATGGAAGGAGGTTACTGAGGTCAACAGCTCAGAAATTCTATAGTTTTTCCAAACTACTCAGCATTCGACAAAATGCTTTTCCAAGCTTTGGTCTGCCTCAGATGTGAGTGACTGGACGGACGCAGACCATAGTTCTCTGGTCACTTCAGAGAATGTGCAGAGCCATATAACTCTGGGTTCCCAATCACAATCGGTGTTAACCCCCGAACAGTTTGAATGGCAGACAGCTAATTCAAAGAGCCAAAGGGTGATAAAACAAAGAGAAGCATAGTTTGTGCTGCTTGGGAGTTCACCAACCAGTGAAAGCCTCCTGGAGATAGAATTATCATACAATCAAGCTAAGAGGTTAAATCTCTTGTGAGGATGGATTTATAGGCCTAGAGTGGATTAGTGCCTACCAGGAAAATAATCCTACTCTATCCGCAGGGACTAAGCACAGCCTTCTAGAGTCCCTAGTTTTAAAGAGCGGGGATATCATGTGTGAATACTCAATAAAGATGTTAACCTTTAACCTCAAGGCTTCTGCATAGTTTCCTTGTTCATTAAATTGTTAGCTGCATTAGCAGCAGGCAGTCTGTGAAGCGTGGCTAGCCCTGAACTCAGCCCAGAGGCAAAACAGGAGCAACATGTTTCACCTGGTAGCCTGCTTATGGCACTCACTGTGAAAGCCTCAGTAGGAAAATGGAGGGGTGGAGTAGCTTGGCAACAGCCTATGGTATGGTATATATACCTCTGTATTCCTCTGTCCCCCAGTTGCTGCAGTGGAAATGGTAGTGACTCCTGGTCCAGCTATGTGTACTATTCTGTACCTTTGCTTCCACACCTTGGTTTTGGGATCACTCCTCACTATCAGAATCACAAAAGACATGAAAGCAATTTGGGTTGTGCTTTATCTGTTTACTTTGTTTTTGTAGAGGGATGGAGATGAAGATCCAGAGTAAAGAGAGTATAGCTGTGGTGTGATAGAAACAGAAGTGGACTTACATACAGGGTACCTTCGAGCCTCAGTTTCCACACTGGTAAAATTAGGGGGTTGGGCTAGATAATCTTTAAGGACCTTTCTGGCTGTAAATTGCATACCTAGAAAAATATGGAGGTGAATTAATCCTTTTGCTTCACAGGTTTCAGAAGTAGGAAACTTACAAGTTATATTTATATATTTTAAACTACAAATGATTAATAAATCAAGCAAATTTATCTTATCTCTTACTCATAATACCTCCACACCCCAATATATTCATGGTATAGTGGATACAGGGGCAGGTAGGTGGCACAGTAAATAGAGTGCCAGACTTGGAGTCAGGAAGACTCATCTTCCTGAGTTCAAATCTGGCTCTTTGACACTTAATAGCTGTGTGACCCTGGCCAAGTCACTTTAATCCTGTTTGCCTTAGTTTCCTCATCTGTCAAATGAACTGGAGAGGGAAATGGCAAACTAGTATCTTTACCAAGAAAACCTCAAATTGAACAACAACAACAACAACAACAACAAAAAACCTAACAAATAATGGGTACAAGGCCAGCTTCAGAGTCAGAGGAACCTGAATTCAAACCTGCCTCTTGCCTCTGGCTATGTGACCTGAGGCTAATAATAATGATAAGTAACATTTTCAGAGTGCCTACTATGTGCCAGACACTGTGCTAAGTCCTTTATAAATATTATCTCACTTGATCCTCACAATAATCTGGGAGATGAATATGCTATTATTATCCCCATTGTACAGATGAGGAAACTGAGACAGACAGAGGTGAAATGACTTGCCCAGGGTCACACAGGTAGTCTGTGTCTGTGGCAGGGTTTGATCTCAGGTCTTCCTGACTCCTGGCTCAGCACAGTTGCTAAAGAGGTGCTGCTCTGCATTGGCCACAGGAATTTCCATGTGGGGATGCTCCCTGTATCAGTGAAATCACAGGTCTTAATGACTATACAAGTAAAAAGAAAGAATAACTATAACAAAACAACTAAAAGAGCATTCTAGGAAATTATGATGACCAAGCTTGGCCCCAAGAAGGCTCGTCTCCCTGTTTCTTTGCAAAGGACTCTGAATGTTTATTACTGCAGACTGTTACAATATGTTGCCTTATTTTGCTAAACTGTTTTTGTTCCTTTCTAAAAAAAATTCTTTGTTTAAGGTATGGCCCTCTGTAAGAGGGAAATACATACATATGTACATACATACATGTATGTATACACATATATATATATATATATACGTGTGTGTATGTAAAAATAAGAGAAGAAAAACAAAAGATAGCAATAAAATTTGCCTTTTAAAAAGAAATTAAAGGTCTGGCCCCAAATCCCAAATCTAAATGTTCACCTTAATAACATAAAAAACATTAACTGACTTCATTAACCATGCTATACCTTTTCTTTCATAAACCTGTGATTTAATCAGTGTAAGGATTTCTCAGCAAAGAAACTACTTCTAGCAATGTAGATTGAGCAACCGCTCTGCAAGTTAGTGTGGCAAAGTCACCTGGGGCACTAGACTTGGTGATGGTCACAATACCAGTTTTAGTCAAAGGAGGAACAGGTACCCAGGTTGTTCTGACTCCTGAACCAACTATTCTTTATACCACTTTACCTCTTATAGACATTTACTAGCTGTGTGACCCTGGGCAAGTCACTTAACCTCTGTTTAGCTTAGTTTCCTCATCTATAAAATAGGGGTAATAATAACGCCTACCTCCCAGGATTGTTGTGAGGATCAAATGAGATAATAACTGTAAAACACAGTGCCTGGCACATAGTAGGCACTGTATAAATGTTAGCTATGTTACTATCATTTCACTATTATTATAGCCATGGTTATTACTCATAGGAATATGTAGTAGTTATTCAAAAAAGTGTTACTTACCACGTATATTTGTTGGCATACTTTACCATATATCACATTATTTTAGTGGTTTCCCAAATAAATTTTCATCGTGATAGACATACACATTTCAATATGAACTTACTTATTTTAGTCTTTGTGGACCCAAATGCCACTAACATCTTTTTGTGTACCACCGGTTAAATCTAACCATCACTGTGTCCTCTTTTCGCCATTGTGCCCTTTTGGTTGAGATTGGCTTTCTCCTGAGGATGCCCAGAAGAACATTTTATTCAAGTATGAATTCCGATCAGGCTTTATCATGAAGTCATGGAAACATGCACTCACAGAAATATACTAATTAAATTTTGAGTTAAACCAGGTAAATCTTTTTGAGGTTATTACAGGTGTGGTGGTACATTTAGATTTTCTATAGAAAGATTAAAAGATCAACAGGCAGTGGGAATAAAAACTAGCTAGAATCTGAAGTGGTAGAAAGGTTTGTTCTGGAACTGACTTGATCACATGACTATGTTGAGTTAATTCACAATGGACAATGTATTTTATATGCCCAGTGTTGACTTTATAGAAGAAAGAAGTTCTGTGTCCATTTATTTTGTAAAGACTAAGGTAGCAGAGTTCTTAGACTTGCCCTTCTTTCACAGGGGGTTAAGATAATGGGACTAGTAACCCAATGATAGAAATGATGTTTGACCCTCACGGAATTGGCTTTAAGCAGCTAAACAATGCAAAATCACTAACAATGCATGAGTCGGTGTGTGCTGCTAGGAATACACGTGCAGAACATATGCTAGTTTCTTTACTTACAGTGTGCTGGGAAGAGGCGCCATAGAAAGCAAGGAGGCACAATTAAGAAGGCTTTTTCTGTTCACTCCTTTTCTTTTTATCTCTTCTCCATATGTTTCTGTGTACGTTTAGGGGAGCAAGAGGGAGTTTATCCCTCCCACTAGGAAGGGCAGTGGTGCAGAATGTTGATGAGACAATGCTTGTTGCAATTTCATGCAGTCATTTTTGGGAAAGGGAAGAAAAGCAGAGAGAAAGGCGGGACTAAAAAAAAAAAGAGAGAGAAGAGATGGAGAGAGAGAAAGGAGAGAAGCTGGATAAATCAAAGCAAAACTGATGGTAAAGGAATTATGGGGGTGGAGAGGGAAGCAGAGAGTCCTAAGGGTAAAAGAATTTTTAGAATAGTAACTCTGACAGTAAAGAAGAGAAGTTCTAAATGTATAAGCAATAACTGGTTTCTTTGGTTAAATGCTAATTCTTGGTGTTTTTTTTAAAAAACATATTAGATACTGTATCCAGTTGGCAAGTCTCATGATGCTTGTTGCTTCATTTTTTTGTACTTTTAAAAGGAAAATTATAATATTTAAAAGAGAGGGGACAAATGCCATTTTTTGTTGTTGGCAAGATCATTTTGTTTTCAGGATAATTATTATCAATATAATCTTGAGCTTTCTGTTATTTGACTGATACAAAATAATATGAACAAATCCACAATGTGACTTTTTCTTCCCATTATAGTCAGTTAACTTTCCCCCTATCAAACACACACATACACACACACACATACACACACCCCTCAAACCCCTTATTAGAGAACTATTACATGATATACCTATGTAATTCATTCCTACCCATTAAAGCCTAGTCTTGTACCACTGAAAAAAATTCCGTTATCTATAAGTATTCTTTCAGATATAATAATTCAAGTCAAGTCAACAATATAGCCAAATATAGCACTAGGCACTCAATGAAACAATCCCTAACCTTAAGGGGTTGTTAGTCTACTGGATATGCAAATGAACCTGTGATCTCACTGATTTGGATACTTGTTCTAGTGATGGAGTTAATAATCCATCCATGGCTGACCATCCTGTGTCACTTTTGCCCATGACCTCCCATAAGTTTGCCACAGGAAGTCCACTCAATGATCCTCACATTTTCCTAACATTGTAAGAATATCAATGGAGCAGTCAGGGTGTCTAACTATTATCCATTGCCCTCAGCAGGTAACCAACCAATCTTACTTTTCCCCCAGTGCTTTTTAAAAAGGATTTACTGCAAAGATGTAACAAAAACAGAAGCACAAACTTCCCTTCCCCACAAAAGACTCCAGAGGAAGGGGTAGAGAAAGGGATACGCTCTCTCTTACATTGCCTATGTTCCTGGGGAGAGTGGACTCAAACTTAGAACAGTTTCTCTATAGCATTGGTCTTACCCAGTTCACTTCCTAAAACATCATAGCTGCTGGATGAGTTCTGCTTTAAGCTGCCTCTGAGCTAGGTCCCTCAGGTCATTCCTCAGGGCCTTTCTCCTGTCTTGGGTCCTCAAGGTTTTTCTTTAGCTCTTCAATTCTAGGCTGACCGGCTTCAAGAGCTGGCATGAGCTTCAGCTCTTGGTCTTCTGTTGACCAGATATGTTGACTTTTTGAAGCTCAAAAAGTTGTAGCCATCTTCAATTTCCTTCATGTATAAATTGGAAAGAATAAACACAATTAAGAAAAAAATAGTAGTAGGTCCATGTACTTGTGGGCCCCATGCCCATATAGAGGTTCCAGATAAAGACCTATGGTCTCTCTCTTCACTGGGGCCGAGGCTTAGCCTCATCATTTGAACATAGCCAGTCAAGGAGGACAACCAGTCCCATCTTCTTTTACATTGGTGCAGTTTCCTGATAACTTGATTAAACTTCTTTAGAATTCCTCATTGGTTATATTACAGCTTAAATTATCTTGTTCACCATGCACCTTTCTGTTGCTTTCTGTATGATGTTCATTGTTAATTCTTCAGAGATTTCTATGTTTTATGTCTCACAGTCATATAATAATACTGACAAAATATTGGTATTTAAAAAATGAGCTGTTGTTTCTGTAAGAATCTGGGGTCATTAAATGAGCTTTGCAGTTTCCTGAAGGCAATACAACCCACTCTCCTTCTGTTGATTAATTCTGGACCCAATTAATTTCCATTTGTACTGTCTGTCCCATTTGTATATGTACTTTGTTATGGATAAACTTCGTATATTGTCCATCTAAATGTGTGTCATAATCTGGGCAATAGATATTCGTCATCCACTTGGTTTTTCTGCTGTAGATAGTTATACTAAACTCTTTTCAATGATTATTTATCTTTCTGGGATGATATGTAATATCCTAGGGCTTATGTAACCAATCTCATGTTATCCACAAACAGAAGCCTTTGGAGGACCTCATTATCAACAGAGGATCTCTTTTCAACTTGGAGTCTGTACTAGATCTCCATCACTATGGCAAATACTTTTGGTAAGTATATTTCTCTCAGTCTTATGCTAGGCCTGCAATTTACGATGAGAGGATCATGGAGCAAGGTTTTCTCTATTGTTCTGTGTTTCAACATCTTGAATGATTTTCATGTATATATAGGAGACACCTTGTTGAAAGCCCCTAAAATACTGTTTTGCTAGATTGAATCAAGTGATCTTTTATAATGAACAAATACTAAGTAAAGTAAAATCTTATTTTCTTCATCTCTTTTAGTTTAAAGTTGTAGGCTACTATGGAATATTACTTTTAAAAGCCCGTTACTTACTGATGCCCCTCAATGAGAATGCCTAAATTTCTACTTGATAAGTGGATGATTTCTAGTGTACTAGATGGCAATTATATTTTTATCTATGTGTAATAAATAAAAATTAGTATAAAGCATGGCATAATTTAACTTTTCTAAACTATGTCATGGCTTTAAGTTCTGTTTCTGTTTCTCGTGTAGTATCCATAAGCCAATTTTGAGGTATGCTTATGTTGAAGGAGAATTGAATTCTAACTTTGCAGTAGATTGGATGTCTTTGTATTATTCTATTTGTATATCTGGTTGCTCTGTTATGCATTTTATTCATACTTTTTAGAGCATCTCTCTTTCTCTACTGTGTTCATAAGTGCCCATTATAGTATGGATTTAAGAAAACAAAATAAAATACTCAGTATTCCTGGCTTAGAAAAATCATTGGTTTTCAATTATTGCATTGCAATTCTTTCTACAATCTTACCTACCTACGTTCAGCTTATAGAGAAAATGCAACTAAAGACATGGATTTCTTACAAGCCTGGAATTATCTCCTTCAAAATAGTAGTGAGTAAATTTTGCCCATTCCTGACCTCATGTATGCCATTGTCAAGATGTATTATAGAAAGATTTAGCTGATACTCTTATGCCTTAATACAAAACAAAATATAAAGGTGTGCCCCAGAATTACTTGGTATTTCTCTTGTCTTTGAGGGACTGAGCTTTCATGCCCTGAAATTGTAGGCACATAACCTTGAATCTTCCTCATGTTTAGAAAAAATATTTTCTTTTTGTTTACTAAAGATCTAATATAGAAGAAAAATATTTAATATTTAACTGTATGAAAAAATGTCCCTCATGATAATGCAGTTTAGCAGAAAGTAGCTTTCAATGCTGTATTATATAGTTCTGACTTAAATTTCGAGAAAATTGTCATTAAGAGGATTAATTCAGTATCAGAAAAGGGAGTGTCTTTGATAGCATTCCCTTGTATTTCCTTCTGATTAAGATGGTATGGTAGGATCTAGAGCTCTGTGCAAATCTGTATACTTAGAAAATCTACAAATGTAAACTTAGAAAATTTAGGGGATGGAACACTATTATCAATCTATACTCATTTCTTTGCGAGACAGAAACATCTGGGAAATTTAGTGTGTTAGAGATAAGAAGATTTGACAGCAGATCCAGTGCTAGGGAGACTAGAATTCTCATTTCTTTTCATTCTTCTCTTGCTCTCATTTCCCATTTCTCATCCCATTCATTCCTTTTCCCTTCTCTCTTTCTCCTCTTGTCCTGTGTCTCCTCATCAGTGCCTACTAAGGAGGATATTGTGTGAGCTACAAACAGCAAGAGTATCATGGTTGTTCTCAGGGTAAAAATCCTACATGAATGGTAGAAAAAAGTTGAACCTATTTCAGCCAGTCATAAAGTCTAATGAGTAGCAAAAGATGTACATTTATTTTAACCTTAAATTCAATGCACAATTTTTGTGTGTGAAACTAGAAGTAGGAAACCAGTGTGATTGGGAGATACATTTCAATTAATTCTTCCACCAACATTATCTCCTCAGCATCAGAACCTTTTATAGTGTTAAAATTAACAATTATGCAGCTGATGGCTGGCTGAATCCACCAGGGGACCTGGAAAGGGCCTCAGATAACACAACATGTATAAATCATTCAGGAGAACAATTCACGAAAGAAAAGTTATCTGTGTTTTGGATGACATTGGAAGAACTAAATAGGAGTCAATTTGAAGAAGGGACATTTTGCTCTATTGTCCAGCTTGGCTTTTTCTTTTTTTCTTTTTTTATTGTGTTGTAATATACATTTTCAAAATTAATTAACCATTAACAGCAAGATAAATGTCTCTTCTTGTGCTAAGGATATCCTGGCCTCTGTGGTGAAAGATTATTTCACATGAGAAGCAGTCTTAAAGAAAGCTGTTGCCAGATAAGGTGGCAAGTATACTTTGAAGAACAATGAAGACTGACAGAGAAGCCCATGTTTACCAGGCTGAATAGAGGACCTGCAGGTTTCCACTCACTGATCGGTTACATAAGCATAGTGAAGCAAGTCTGGAATGGTGTTTCACCAGCTCATATCAGTAACGATGTGGTAACTGCTTCAAAAGATGATAACAACACCATGGAATCTGACCTCAGGCAGGCTGAGCAACAATTTTTATTTTGTTTTTGTCAGATGTTCTGGAAGCCCTTCTGGAATTGGCCTTCCATGTAAACATGCAGTGATCATACAGGACGATCATGCCGGAATCCTAATAAAAGTTCTAACATTCATCCAGGGATAAGATACATGTTCTCTCTAAGTTGTTGCCAAGGAACCAGACCTTCTTAAAGTCACCATTATGGAAGCCACGTTTATATGTTGTGTGGGAACATCTTCCCTCCTTTCTCTTCTGCCTCATATATTTCTAAAGCCTGTTTGTTGCTCATTGAACCACTTAACTTTCAGGACCTGTGTATGAGAGTGGGGCAAGATATGTTGGCGTTTTTTGGTTTATTTTTATTTTACAGTGGGGTAAAATTGGTGCATGACCTTTTTTTTGCTTTAAAAGCTAATTTCTTTCTTAGCACAAAACTTAGTGGGGGAGTTGAGAGTCTCATGTTTGATAAATCAGCAAGTATTTCTCAAGTATTTACCATGTGCCAGGCATTGTGCTAGATGTTGAATATACAAAATCAAAAAAAAAAAATTAAACAATTCCCTGGTCTCAAGGATCTTTTATATTGTTGGGGGAGAGAACACATACAAACATCATAGGATGAGATTTATATTTAGGAAGGCACTTTAGAGACCATCCACTCCAAGCCCCAACCCCTTTCTCATTTTATAGATGCAGAAAGTGAGACACAGAGAGGTTCAATGACTTGCCTAGAGTCATACAGCCAAGATATGTCAGGGACACAACTTGAACTCAAGTCTCCTAGCTTTAAGGTTAGACCATTAGCTGCTATACCACACTGGCTTTTATTTAGAACAAATGAATATATGCAAAATAAGTACTAAATAAATAGGAAGTGGCTATATACAGGGTAGTGTTTAGCAACTATTACAGCAATTTAACAATTTCAAAAATATTTACTAAGCGCCTACTATGAGGAAAGCCATGCAGATGAAAAAGGACAGTTCATACCCTCAAAGAGGTAACACACTGGTGATAATAGATGAAAAAAGGTCAGTCCATGCCGTACTGAGAGAAATTAGCCATGAACAAGGACACATCTAAGTCAGAATACAGAGAGTGCTAAGGAGAAGCCAAGTAGTGTGACAGGAGAGATTTAAGAAGGGAAGACCCTTTGTGCCAAGGAATGGTCAGGGAAAGTTTCATGGAAGAGGTGCTCCTGAGCTGGGTCCCAAAAGAGGAAAAAAAGACTTCAACCGTGATCTCATTATGATTCAACATTCTATTAATTATCAGCAATTATACTCCAAGACTCTGTATTGTTAATGTATTTTTTGATTAATTTGAACATCTTTCCCGCCCATTAATAGGCCCATGTGACCTGCTTAAATCTCATCGAAGCCTGTATCACATGTGGTGAGATGAGCTTGCTGAACGGGTGGAACGTGGAGAAGCTGGTGAGAGCAGTTAGGACAGAGGGCAGAGAGGACACAGGCAGGCACAGCTAGGCTCCTGAGTGCCCGCTTGTGAGAAGCCCCTGGGGTGGGGGAGGGGAAAGGCTGGAGAATGGTGGTGTTCCCTGCAGTGCTAATGTGTATTGACTTCTTGGTTACTATGATAGATTTGGCTTTCTGGTATCTGAATAAATGTTTTTCTTCTGCCTTCTATATGGAGAGTCTGTTATACTTTGCAATTCAGAACTACGCCCGTATATTCATAGTTGCTGTCAGTGCAATGACTTGGTGATACAGACTCCAATGGATCTGTGATGTGTTTTTCCTTTAACAATGTAGGGTACAACCTATACTTCCCTGCCAGTTTGTCCTATACAACTTTCATCCTCCATATCTTTCCTCCCTTGATTCTGCCACAAGAGATCCATACTGGAGACATTTTTCATGGATATTATATTAATACCAATGGAAAATGTAGGCCGCCTACGAATTACCCCCTTGATCTTGACATATGACCAACCCATCATAAATTTCTCCTACATGTTATTTATCTTCCTTCTCCTGTATGATCGCTCATTCTTAATGTTACATCTTGTTCATGCCCATAATGGACTTCTCCACTGCCCTTTGGGAGATCCTCAACTTCTTCAGAGGCTAGTATTCCAGGATTTGTAGATATACCATATTAAGGGAAAAATTAAAGAGATGAATTTTTGTTTCAGGGAGAAGCTTGGACTTGTTAAAAGTACTGCACAATTTCCTAAAGGCAATCTGGCCTGCTTTCCTTCTCCTGTTCCATTCTGGGCCCAGTTCATTGTTCACCAATGATCTCTGTTGAATGCTATGGCTTGTTGATCCAAGAATTAATGAAACATGAAAGCATGTGCTTTATTTCCTCAGTAAATTACACAAAAATGTCTTTTAAAATCACAAGAGCTTTGTCTCTTCCCTCCACGTATCTCCTTCAAACCATTACTGTTCAGTGAGTACGGTTTGAACAATAAGCATACTTCACCAATTTGGTTGTTTTTAGGGTATGGATACTTGGGAATCTCTCCCAGTGACAATGGTGAAGATGTTTAGCAAGCTTATGTCTTTTGTTTTTTGTGACTTCCTTGGTATTAGTATCCAGAAGGTCAGTAGACAAAATTATCTCTGTTGTAACAACTCCCCTTGCTCCTGCCTCCTGCCTCTTACCCATATTTTATGGAATTCTGTATGATTTTGACATGTGCGTGGGAGATACCTTGTTAGAGAAAAGCCTTTAAGGCAATACTTTCCTCTACTAAATCAAGTGTTTAAAAAATTTTTTCTACAACAAACATATTGTAATCTTGTACTTTTTATACCTGTCAGTCAATTGAATGATTGTAAAGATATGGTCTACTATGGAGTATTGCTTGGGAAAGTCCACCTATTTCCTTCTCATACCATTGTCCAGGATGTCCTTATTCTCATAAAATTGCTGTTGGGAAAAGTTGGCATGTATGTTAGCACTCACTAGTTTTTTTTTAGTCACTTGTTGTTCTTGTTAGTAATAAAGTCCAAGATTATTTTTATACTTTTGGTAACTCTCCACTTTCAAATACTTTGAAATTCTTTCCCTCAGTGCCATACTACTTCTTATTTTCTTTCATAAAATCTTAAACCTAGTTCACTCTGAAATTCATAGATTAGGCCACAATAGGTCCCTGCCCAAGCTCCACTTGAAGGCCATATTTTGGGCCTCCAGGCTTAGAGTGAATGTCCATGGTAACTGTTTCTCTTTGGAACAGCAACCCTGAGGGTCTTCCCCTCCCAGCTTGATTTTTTTCTTTTTTTTCCTAATTAAAGGGACCACCCCTTGATTCACTTCTCAAAGAGTCCTATTCACTGAATGGGCATTAACTCACTCTAAGGAAGGCCTGAAAAGGACTTAGCCTAAAAGGGTCAGGGTCTCCCATTTCATCCTGGGCCATTCCCAGTCATCCTTGCGAATAGTCACTGGATCCAGATGTCTCTGGAGGAGAAAGTGAGGCTGGTGACCTTGCACAGCCCTCCCTCACTGAAATCAAAGTCAACTGCAAGTCACATCATCATCTCCCTGAGGTCATGGCCCTCTTCAAAAACAAAGGATAAACACCACAACAACTACTTCTTGTGACTTTGTGAGGCAATACTGCATGTTCTATCTTCATCTAAGTAATATTTTACAAATGAGTTTATATTTTATATTGGTGCTGCTTATCATACCTCTTTGCCTGAAATGTAATGTCTGCTGGCTAAGACAGTTTCTAGGGGGTTTTTTTGGTCACTTTACTATGGTAACAGACATGACTGAACAACAACACCTCTAAAATAAGGTTGAATTAGATGATGACAAAGCTTTATTGGAGTTCAGAGGGATAGAGAGATTGTTTCTGAATGGAGAGATCTGGATGCATTTGAATTGGGTCTTCAGGGATGGGTAGAATTTCAAATGGGAGGAGGAAGTGAGGGCACTCTGGTCAAAAGGAATGATGAGATTTCAGAAGGATGAGGTGGGACGCAAACATTCCTCCCCCACGTCCCTTTGTCTTACTGCCTAATATTCCACTCTTATATGTCTCTACCTTTAAATACCAAATGTCCTTCCAGAGGTCCTTTTTAAAATGCAAAACCTCTTCATTCAAGATTCAATTCACATCCCAGTTTCTGAAGGAAGTCTTCTAGGCCTTCCTCTTCAATCTCAAGTACTCCCCCACCTCCATTACTTTTCACTGTACAAATTATATATGTATATATTTACTTCTCATTTCCCTTCATAGAAGGTGAGCTCCTCGAGGGTAGGTACTATGTCTTTACCTTTCTTTGTTTCTCAGCACTTAACACAGTGCCTACAACTTTTATTGTTATTGTTCGTTTCCAATGGTGTAAAACTCTGTAATGCCTTTTGGCAAAAAATACTGGAGTAGTTTGCCATTTCTTTTTCCAGCTAGTTTTACAGATGAGGAAACTGAGACAAACAGGGTTAAGTGATTTGTCCAGGGTCACACAGCTAGTAAGTGCCAGATTTGAACTCAAGAAGATGAGTCTTCCTGACTATAGGCCTAACCTACCTAGCTGCCCTTCACACCAGCTAGTAAGTGTCTGAGGCCTGATTTGAACGCATGAAGATTCTTCCTGATTCCAAGTCTGGTGCTCTATCCACTGCACCATCTACTGCCTACCTATGACACAGTAAACACTTAATGCTTACTGACTGACTGACCAACCATTTATCTGCACTGCCACAGTGTCTTCCTTGTCAACTACATTTTCAAGACCTCCCTGTGCACTACCTTCTTACCTGCTCTTCTGCCCTTTGGAACACTGGGCCTTTCCATCTGACCTACTGTGGAACCCTCCTTTTTATGTTTTGCCTAGCTTGATCAGATTGTGAGCTAAGTTGGGAAATGCTGCTCTCATTATTAATTAATATTTCTTCTTATCATTTTAATATTTTTTTCAAAAGGCTGAGACAGTTGATTTTTTTGTCCTGTGCAATTTTCATTTTTGATTTCTTGAAATATAGCTCTGAAAAAACAGGCCTTAAAAAAGCCCATTGTGTTTTAAATGAAGCTACTGGACTAGCCTTTAAACCCAAACCATTCTGGCTTTCATTGAATTGCCAATAACAGTCCTAGTCCAAACCTCTGTGGCTTATTGTTTAAATTTTGATGGCTTGGAGTAAATATAAATGGCAATTGTTTTCACTTCTGGTCCCAAACTCTGAAGGTTTTCCCTTCCCAGACTGATATCTTTGGGATGGCAAATTGGGCCGTCTTTTATCATAATGTTTTAAATTAAATGAGCATAGGTAGTTTGAGACCTGGGAAAGACCTTACTCTAAAAAGGCCAAGGTTTCCCACTGCATCCTGGGCCATCACTAGTCCTCTTGACCTTTGTCTTGGCACAAACTCCAGTGACTCTGGAAGAGTGATTGAGGCTGATGACTTTAAGCCTCAGCTCTGCCTCCCTAAAATCCAATTCATGATGGAAGTCAAGATGTCCCCTAGGTCCTCTCTGAAAACAAAGAACAGAGCAATAGTAAGAATAATGACTTGTTTAGATTGTGAGCTCTCTGAAAGCAGGAACCTAAGCAATAAAGGACAATGGTCTAGCATATAGTTTTTGATAAGTAATTTTTCATTCATTCACAGATATAACACCTATCCACAAACTCTTAGGGAGATTTTGACTACCAATTGAATAAAAGGTCCTGGGAATGAGACAATGGAGAAGAGTGTGGGTGGAGACAGGAACAACCAGAAGGTGGAACACAAGACATTGAAAAAAAAAAGGTGAGACAGTATCCTATACATGGCAATAGTTTTACTGAAGTTTTATTCTACTTGGTAACATTTAAACTTCTAGAAAAGTAAGGAGCCACACTTGGCAAGTATGTCTTGCCTACCTTGATGAAATCACCACTCAGGGAGAGTCTACATCTTTCCTTTCTTTCTCCCTCAGCTTTTCAGGTTAGTGTCAAAAAACATTATGAATGCTTATCATCTATTTTGGTTGAATGTTTTCTTTTGATTCTCATTTCTCCAAAATGACTTGATTTTTAAATTTTATCCACTGAAATCTTTCATAATTCTATCACCATCACCTTTGTTCTTATTTTTTTCTATATTTCCTTAATTCATTAGACAAATATTCATTTATCTAATTATCTTGGACTTTTCTCTCAGATGACTTCTTTCTCCAAGTTCACCCTTTCAAATCCCAAGAAGGTTTTATTTTTCATTCTTTGTTCATCTCCTGGTATTTATGCACCACGTGCTATTTACCAAATATTCACTTTCATCCAATTAAAATCTTCTCCCAGACCATTGTGCCTTATGACTTAGACTGTTAGGAGGTACAAAATTTTAGACTTTAGTTTAAAAAAGATAAAAGTTAGACAAGATTTGAAAAATTGTGGCATATTCTCACACCTCCCACCCCCTTAAATTGTGCTGTATCTACTAAGCAAGGATAGGGATGCATTTGTAGCCTGGTCTTTTTTTTTTTTATCATATGATGATGCTTCAACATTTCAATGGATTTATGATTTCATCAATTTGGGCACTCCAGTCATTGAAACAGACGACAATTCATCTATGTTGTATCACCCTGTGCAATTTGTATTTATGTTCTCCCCATAAATTCTATTTAGAAGATCTTACAAATACTCTGGAGATCTTCCTTTAACTCTTTTAATATTTTGTAGATACCAGGGCAACACATGCACTGCTCATCTATTATGCATTGATCTTGCTATGTGACTATCAGCCCACCTCCTCTTCCAATCAAATATGTCATTGTTGATATGTATAACATTAGTTTCTACGTGTGGATCATCATTGGTAATATCCTATTGCCTACTTATACCCACCAAAAGCCTCTTCATTGCCTTTTGAGTCATTTGCAATTTTTTTTTTTTCAGAGATTATGTTGGTCTATGACTTGTAATTATATAGCCTCATTGGAAGACTTTTATTTTTTAAGAAAAAAAGATGGATATGGGCATCAGAGAGTACTTTGGGATCATTGTTATTTAATTTCTTAGTTGTGATCTTGTCTACTTTCTTGCTTTTTTTATTTTATTGTGTGTCTATCTCAATGTCCAGCTGTTATGACTATGTAAGATATATACATTGATAGACCAAGTGAATGAGCTGACCGTCCAAGAGGGTGTCATAATCTTGGCGTATGCAATATTTGCTCATTTGATTTTTCCTGAGTGAATTACTAAACAAAACTCTTTTGAATGATTATAAATCTTATTAATGAAGCTTTCTAGATTTCTTGTAGGACATTTCCTCAGTAAAACTGGGGGACACTCATCTATCATCATTGAGAAGAATGGACATGGCTAGGATGCCCATATACAGGGGCATAGATATTAGAAAAACATGTGGCCAGTATGCACATTAAGAAGGGTGCATATATAAGGAATATATTTGACTAGAGCACGTATATCAAAGAGCAACTCCTCTGACTCTGCAGGTTTAAAGATGTCTTCTAGGGATATAATTACTACTCCCACTGCTTCATCCTCCTGTCTGGAGTAGAATATTGTCTCTGTTGGGCATGAAGTCTCTGCTGAATATCATTCCCTAAAGTGTTCTAATAATTGCTACATTGGCTTTCTGGTTGATTCTAGGTCTTGCTCTTTGGGATATATACTTGTTGAGATTCTCTCTGACTCAGTTCTGACTTCAGCTGGAATCTCCAGTTGCCTTCAGAGATACTACCTCTTCTCCAAACAAACATGAAGACTTAGAGGTCATCTAGTCCAAACCCCGTCATGTAATGTTAATGTGAGTTAAAAGATCTTTCCTGCCCATTAATGGGCCTCAGGTGGAGCCCATTAAGGAAAGCAAAACCTCATTTCAGGTTTTGCTTTGGGGCTTACTCTTTAGAAAGTCCATGTGCCAAAGGAGACTCTGGGTAGCTGTTAAGGAGTCTAGCCCCACCCCGCCCCAACCTCTTTGAAAACTCAGATGTTGGTGCTTCTCTCTCTGGTAACTACGTATGTAAGTAATGGTCAGACAGTTGAATCTGTCTGTTAATCTGTAATGTGTATATTGCTTATGGTCAGTCAGTTGGAAGCCCTGTCTGTTGGTCTTTATTTTTCTGCTTGTATCTTCTCTGTTGGTACATATGATTAAAGAACATTGTTGATCCCTCAAAACTTGCTTTCTTTTTAGAAAAGCAGATCTAAGAACCTGTACTAGCAGGCCATCCTAGATGTGTCAGGGTGCTTGCTGCTCTGCCTCATTTTACAGATGAGGAACTGATTCCCTCAAAATTGTGTCCTTCCCAAGTTCACAAAGGTAGTAATTAGTAGAATTAGGATGAGATACCTGGTCATTTCATTCCAAATCTAGCATGTAGTCCTGTGTACCATGCTACTGCTGACATTTCTCTTTTATAGAGCCCTAAAACTTAAACTTCAGCTCTTTTGGTGAGGAAGGCAAGACCTTAAACAAAACAAATCATCAGACTAGTGCAGGAGTGGGGAACCTGCAGCCTTGAGGTCACATGTGGCCTTCTAGGTCCTTGGATGCAGCCTTTTAATTGAGTCCAAGTTTTACAGAACAAATCATTTTACTAAGAGTGAGGTTCCCCACCCCTGGACTAGGGAATGAATCTATCTCCAAGCAGTGTACTAGTTTCTGGGAATAAAATGACAAAAATTAAAATAGTCCCTGATCTTTAGGAACTTGCATTTAATTAAGGGAAACAACACATGTACATAAAGCAGAATGATCATAATCCTTCAACCAGCTTTTTTTGTATATCTCATACTGGTTCATCTTAGTAGCATTATAGCATTCTAACTTATTTAACCATTCTCCTTTGATTAGACATTTAGGTTGCTTCTAGTTTTTAAAATTATAAAACATCTTTGAACAGACCGTTTGTGTTTGTGGCGAGTGTCCCAGATGTTATATCATTTGCTTCCTGATGTCAGTGGCCTGAAGTTTTTTATATTCTCCCATATCCTTATTTTTGAAACCTGTTATCATTCCTTGTTTCAGTGTGCTAACTGTTTAACCTTTCACCTACATGTACGTCCCCAAAAATAGCTGCTAAAGCTTTGCTCAGGCAGGTCTTCAGGTCTTTTTAGAATTCACTAGTGAAGCTATAAGACTTCAGAGCACCTCCTATATTCAGTAACTTGACTCTTTGGTTCTCGTTACTACTAAATCATTTGTTCGTTCATCTTTTGATTGGTACCTTGGCATTAGTCCATATCCCTTCCCCTTTCTCTGTATCTTTTCTTGCAAACTGAAACATTTTGACAAAGAATTTCTCCATTATTCACAGTTTTTCTTTCAATGTCATCATAATCTATTCATTTTTATCAGTCTACATCAGCACCTTCTCTTCTTGCATACTTTAGGATGTCTGTTGATAGTGTTTCTATTTTCACTTGATTTTCTTTTTCGTCTCTTGTCATCTCTGCTCTGCCTATACAAACAGCTATTTGCTTTTCTTAGAGTCTCATTTCCTATGCTGATTCCTTTGCCTTCCCTACCTGTGTACTGTATTAAATGCTTTTGTTGCTAAGAATATCTTTTTCGGGGTTTTTTTTTAAACTTTCAGTTTTGTTTCTTTTCTGTTGGGTTTTCCTTATAAAATTTTTCAGACTTGCCCAGCAACTTTGCCATCTAGAAAAGCAGAGCTTCCCTCCCCTTTTGCCATATTTAAAATTTATTCTTCTGTTCTAGTAGGAATTTTCATGTCTTCCACATGTCTTTACCTCATTCCCCACATTTTTTTTCAATCTGTTTTTATTTATTTTTGTTAAGCATTTCCCAAATACATGTAAAATTTTTCAATATTTATTTTTTGAAATTTTGAGTTCCAAATTCTCTCCTCCTCTTCCACCCCTATTCCACTCCTTCAGAAGGCAAGCAATATGGTATCGACTATATATGTGAAGTCATGGAAGACATATTTCCATATCAGCCATGTTACAAAAGAACACATACACAAAAATACCCAAGAAAAATAAAGTAAAATAAAAGTATGCTTCAAAAAGTACTCATTGTTCATCAGTTTTCTCTCTCTGGAGGTAATACAATTTTTCTTCATGAGCCCTTTGGAATTTCTTGGATCCTTGATTTGGTCAGAGTAGCTACTTTCACAGTTGATCATCCTTACAATGTTGTCATTACTGTATACAGTGTTGTCATTACTGTATACAATGTTGTCATTACTGTATACAGTGTTCTCTTGGTTCTGTTCATTTCACTCAGCATCAGTTCATATAAGTCTTTCCAGGTTTTTCTGAAGTCGGCCTGCTCATTATTTCTTATAGCACAGTAGTATTCCATTACATTCATATATCACAGCTTGTTCAGTCATTCCCTAATTGATGGGGATCCTCTCAGTTTCCAGTTCTTTACCATCATATAATGAGTTGCTATAAATATTTTTGTACAAAATTTTTTTCCTTTTTCTTTTATCTCTTTGAAATACAGACCCAGGTGGGGTATTACTAGGTCAAAGGTTATGCATAGTTTTATAGCCCTTTGGTCCATTTCCCACATTTTGATGAATTAATTTTAGATCAGAGGAATGGAGCCAGGCCAAACAACTAGATCAGACCAAATACTAAGGAAATCTATGCTGGGCTGGGGAAAATATAAGTTTAAAGACACTCAGGAATTGATTTGGTTATCATGATATCTCAAAGACAGAAAGATTTCAAAAGAATAGGGAAAAATTCACCAATCCTCTGCAAACAAAAAATGGTAGCAAAGAAGATATTAACAATTATTTGACCACATGCTTTATTTTCTCATCTCTATGTATGTATTGTCATATATTGCGATGTATTTCTGTCAAGCATACCACTATCATTCCCAATGTATTTGTGAATGTGTAATCAGTTCTGGAAAGGCTAGCCAAGGAATTTGTACCATCAGGAGGGAGCCAGGTCACAGTGAGTAAGATGAAAGGATTGGAAAAGGAAAAGGTTTAAGATGAAAGTTAGTTTATTACTTATGGAATAGACATACCAAACAGTACAGTGGAAGAGTTGGGATAGCATTGGAATGATATGTTGGTGAGATTGGGTGAACAGGGATAGAAATAAGGGAGTAGTCAGTGAAGGACTATGAACAGGGTTTAAACAAAGGTACTCATAGGTCCTGAAACATGGGGATGGTTAGATTATAATTGGGTAGGTGTTTGTTAATCACTGAAAAATGAATTCAGTAGTCCAAGGGTTCCAGATACCTCTATGTAGCTGGAATGAAGAGTGATGCTTTAGGGTCATCCTAGGTCAGGGTGAGGTGACTTCTTCTGTTTGGTAGGCCAAAGAAAATGCCTAGAGCTTGATCAAATAGCTAGATGATTGCTGTGGAGTTTTTTTGTTGTTTTTTTTTAGTAATTATATTTCAGACTATTAGCATATACTTCTAAATAATTATTTTGTATTTATAATATTAAAAATTCTGATTCTCAATTTGAACTTGATATATTATTTTTCATTTATTTCCAATTCTGCCATTTCCTAAGATTCCATTGAAATCTCCCAGTGACCCCACTCCAGCTTCACCACTCTTACTTGGCTACTTCTATACACATGTTGATGTTCCTGGCCTCCCTTTTCATTAACTCTCTTCATTTGAACCTTCAAATAGAAAAACTACAGTAAGTACAGCCCCAGTTAGAGAAAGGAGATGCCCAGAGGACTGTAGGAACTGAAACTAGGGCACAGCCAGAGGAGTCAAAGCTAGGGAAGCGTAGAGCTAGAAGGTCTTCCAGTTCTAACAGCTCTGACCAGGAAGCCCCAGGGTGATCAAGAATGTTCCTTCCCATGTGGAGTGCTTCAACCAAGATGCTCCAGGACAGTAAAACACTCTGGGAGCTCTTGGCCAGGGGACTAGGGAATTGGCAAAGCAGCAAAATTTCTGCCAGGAGAATAACAATGTCTGTAACATTTAAGGGCCAAGCTGTTATGAGCCATTCCTGATAGCCTTGAAAAGCTTAGCACCCTCTACTGGGAAGATACTCATGAATCTGGGACCAACTAGCACTTTGTACATGGCTGACACCGGGAGAAAGGAGGACCAGCTGAAGGTCCCCAGACAACAGAGATGTATTGGCTGTGCTTGAACCCAGGACTCCTGACTCCAAGACCAGCACTCTATTACATCTTGTTTCCTCTCTTAACATAAATTTCAGTTGGATAAATATAAAATTCTACACGTGTTCAGAAAAACCAACCACAGAAAGTCATGATGAGTCAAATTTAGATAAAGAGCAGAACAGAATTTGTTTTTTAAATTTCGAGGAAGTTTAATCAATCCAAATTTATTATTAAACACCTACTATGTGACAGGTAGTATGCTAAGCTCTTGGGGAATACAAAAAAGAGGCAAAACATAATCCCTGCTTTCAAAGAGTTTACAATCTAGTGCATACAAATATAACCAAAACAAGCTATATATAAGATAAATAGGAAATGATTAACAGAGGGAAGGAAGGTTCAGGAATTAAGAGAGGTTGAATAAGCTTGGCTGGGACTTAAAGAAAGATAGAGAAATCAGTAGACAGAGATGAAGAAAGAGAGTGTTCTGGGCAAGGAGGACAGTCAGAGAAAATGAATGAAGCTGAGAGGTGTATTATCTTGTTCTGGGAACATCACAGAGGTCAATGTTACTAGGTCAAAGAGTAGTGGGTTGGGATGGGATATGTAATAAGAAGACCAAAAGGGAAGGACTTTGAATTCCAAACAGATATTTTTACTTGAGTCTGGAGATAATGAGGAGCCACTGGAGTTTACTGAGTGGGGAGGGAGTGACACAAACCCACACTTTAAGAAAATTACTTTAGTGGCTGAAGAGAGGATGAATTGGTGTGGGAAGAGACTTGAGGCATGCAGACCCACCAGCAGGTTATTGCAATAATCCAGGTGTGAGGTGATGAGTGCCTTTACTAGAGTAATGACATTCTTAGGGTCTCCCCCGAGGGATATTTGAGAGATGTTGCCAAGGTGAAATTGATAGGCCTTGGAAACAGATTTGATAACACAGTAGTGAGGAGACAAGGATAACTCCTAAATTTTAAACTTGAGGGACTGGGAGGATGGCATTGCCTTCTGCAGTTATAGGAAGGTAGAAGAAAGGGAAGGTTTAGAGAGAAAATTTAATGGATTATAGGCCCAACTGTATGAATTTCAAAGAGTGGGGAGGAATGCTAATGACGTTTTAGGCCACATTAGTTAAAACATAATGAGGGTGATGATAGTCATCTTATTGTCTGCCCTGGTCAAAACATCAAAATATTGGGTTCATTTACTGATTATATATTTTTGGAAGGAAATTGGCAAGCTGGTACTCATCTGGATAAGAGTCACAAGTATAGGGAGGGTATTTGAAACCATGCCATCTGGCGAAATGTTGAAGGAACTTGGAATATTTTGCATGATGAGAAAGCTTAGGGGGACCTGGTGACCATCTTCCAATGTAACAACAACTCTCCTGTGGAAGAAAAATTAGATTTATTTTTGCTTGGCATCAAAGGGCAGAAATAGAAATAATGGTTTGAAGTTCCACAGAAGGAGGTTTTAGCTGAATATAAGAAACAACTTCCTTACAGTTAAAATTCAAAAGTGGGATAGGCTGCTTTGGGAATCAATGGGTCTCCCATTACTGGAGATCTTCAGGTAGAAATTATATGGTCTTATACTGGAAATGCTGGGTTTCTGCTTAAGTAGAGAAGCAGCTTAGGGCAATGGCAGTGTCTAGGGAAGGTTTTTAAAAACTGTTATCTAAAATATAGGAAAGACCTGAACATATTTTTAGGCAGAGGGTTTCAGATGGCATTTAGGCCATATTTGTATGATTTCTTTAAAAAACAATTCTTCGTGGCTTTGAATTCCTTTTTTCCTCTCATTTGACCACTCACATTCTATCTCTTCTTAAGTTGCTGCCCTCTTCCACATTTCTTCATTTTTGGAGACTCAGGTTTAAACCACATTGCCAGCAATCCTTATTTTCTTTACTCTTTTTTCCTCACTAATTTATCTGAATCCTTCTCTGAATCTTCTTTTCGTACTCTGTGAACTCTTGGCAAAACTATGCCTTCTAGTATTATATCTACTTTCCTCTGAAAAAAGCCACCTTCCTTCTATTTTCTTTCTGGACCTCTTATTCTTCTCATGCTATTTTACCTCTTTTTTCTCCTTCATTTCAACATCAAATGAAATGCTTTAAGTCTTCCTCATTTCCCCATAAAGTCCTCTTTCTATGTGTGCATATATATGTATGTGTGTATATGTATATATATGTATGTATATATGTGTGTGTGCTGTGCATGCATATATGCATGCATGTGTATATATACACAGATAGACATATATATACACACAGAGACACATATGCATATTCATAGACACATCTATGATCTTTTCGGCTACTTTGCCCCCTAAAGGTTATGGAAAATTTTTTTCTTAATGGAAGCACTAAGCCACTTTTTTTTTTTTTTGCTGTCTTTTTAAACTACATCTGTAATCTATCTTTGGTTATCTCTTTTTTAAAAAAGTTTTTATTGCTATTATTTATTTTGACATTGTCTAGATTTCCCCTGTATCTTTCTACTTTCCAGTATCCCTTTAAAAAGTCATTTTGTTTGTCTATTTTTAAGGAAGAAGCGGGGCATAGGAATCAACAAAGCTAATCCAGCATAAAAAAATCTGACATTATATGCAATGTTGGACATCTGTGGACTCCCTACCTCTGCAAAAGAGTGGAGTGAGGGGGGAGTTATCTTCACATATCTGTTCTTCGGGACCTATATTATTCTTTATAATTTTATAACATTCAGTTTTAATTGTTTTGTGGTGGTTTTATTTATTTTGTTACAGTCGTTGTGTATATTGTTTTTCCAGCTCTGTTTACTTCATTTGGTTCATCTTAAATCTTTCTGTTCTCTGCATTCATCCTGTTTTTTTCTTACAGCATGGTCATATTTGATTACATTCATGTGCCACAGTATGTTTAACCATTCTCCAATCAATGAGTCATCTATTTTGTTTCCAGTTGTTTGCTACTTGGGTTGCCTTTTATACCAGCTTCACCCTGACTCTCCCTAATTGAAAAAGAAAAATCTTCTTGACACAATTCTGTTTCATAATTGTATCCTAAGTCCAAACCCCAAACCTTTCTACTCCTTTTATTGGCACTGTTATTACATTACAGTCTCTTTTTTTAACCAGGTCACAATATTTGCAATATCTACTATTCCATTCCTGAAAGAATGAATAAACCCCTTTAGCGATGGCCTGCTCAGTAGGATCAACTCAAAGTCCTTCCTATAATCCTATTCCTTTTTTGCTGGGCAGTCTCCAAAATAAATATAATTTCTATCCTGATCTAAAGCTCATATCTATCCCTTACTTCTTGGGATTTGGCATGTTTCAAACACTCCTGGTTCCATCCCGCTAGGATTGATAATCAGGATTCCTACCAAATAATCTCTTGCGGATCAATGGACCTCATCTTTCCTTAAGCAAATCTTTACAACAAATGCTGACCTGAACTTCACAAAACTTGCATACTTTTTTCTTATGTTCTCTCTTTCCTCTCCCTCATCTGTTCTTCTAGCCCTTATGGAAGACAAAATAGATAAAAGCAGTAGTATGGGCATTCCCTTTTTTTAACTTCTTCCCCATTCTTCTTTTCTTTCCTTTTTCTATCCTGCTCTAACTTTCCAGTGTTGTTCTGTTTTCCCATTTCTCTTATTTGCAACTGCCAGTCACCAGTGGCAGAAGAAATTCTGAGCTCTAGGCAAGCAAACTCCCATTGTTTAACTTCTCATGCTCTTCCAATTTTCCTTTTCTTCCTGGCTTTACATACATAATATAACGACAAAAGTGCTGAATTTAGAGTCAGGATAGACATGGATTTAAATCTTATTTCCCATATTTATTAGTTGTGTGACTTTCTAGCCTCAGTGTCCTCATGTGTAAAACGGGAATATCAAGTCCGTAGAACCAACCTTACCTGTGCGGATCAAATGAGATAATGCAGGCAAAATGTTTTGCAAATGTTAGAATACTATGTAAATGGCAGGTAAATGGCAATTCTTCTTCTTCTTCTTGCTGCCATGTTCTCACTGTCTTCCTCATTATTCATCTCTTCTTGTTCTGACTACTTCAGTTGTTGCAATATCCTAAAAAGAAGTTCTTGACCTCCATCTCTCCCCACTGCCCTCCTCCCTGCTGCCTTCTTCCCATCATGTAACACTCACTCACTCACAGGTGAACCTCATTTGATCCTAACAACAACCCTGGGAGGATAATTATTCCACCCAGCATGGTGGAATAATTCAACTTCTTAGGGTATTTTTCCTCACTCAATATTTAAACTACATATTACCTTCAATTGCTTTTGAACATTTAACCTCATGTTCTGTCCTGTCTTCATTATGAAATATACCCTACCTTATTGATTACTCCAAAGAGAACAGGAAACCAGAATCTCTCTCTTAAGTCACAAGCTAGAGCTCAGTGTGCGACTTTCTTATTGGAAAGAAATCTCATTGGAGATTCCAGAAAATGAAATTATTTACATTCACTAAGATTCACTTAGTAGTTACTTAGGTTTTCAGATCTAAAGAAAGGGCAAACCCTATCCAGAGCTTGGTTGAGGCAAACCTAAAAAAGTCCAAATGAGCTATAATTTGTTTGCTTTTAAATAGAACTGTAACTAGGAATTTTTATATCTGACAAGTTAGAGAAAGAAAAGGAAGGCAGAAGTGTACCTAGGAAGACTGCAGGATTTCTCTGCTGCTAAGCTAAAGGAATGACTACTTCTGGAAAGGCAGCGAGGGTTGGTTTGAGACTCTGAGAATGCAGTTCCAAGGGTAGGGGAAGTGTGCCCCAAAATAATTCTGTGAGAACCCTCCTAAGTTTCGGTGCCTTGGTACAGAGTCCTAGTTATGGTGGTCTTCTTAAGAATTTTGTAAAATCATAATGTGTCATGAAAGACAGAGGGAGGAACAAGCATCTTAGTTTTTAAAAAGGTTGTTCTATTGTGATGGACCCATTAATTAGTTATCTAAAGGAAAGACAGAAATAACTTAGCTCTAGATTTAAAAATCGTTCAGATGACTATTATGTCAGTTGTAGCAACATTACTGAGGAGAAATAGGATGGTATCTAGCAAAGCTATGAAATTACGAAAAGAGAGTTTTCACCTTTGCTTTCACTGCTACAACTTTGCAAAAAAAAAATTCCTGTATATTTTTGTTGAACGTAATAGGAAGCTTGATACATTTATGAGCCAATTCAAAACACTACACTTTCTATTTTATTCTACTTGGCATTTATATAGTGCCAATTGTCATTGAATGTAGGCATTTTACAATAGTATTATTTAGCATTTATATAGCACTTGATATATTCAGTGTGTGCTATAAATTATTTTAATTTTTATATTTTTTTAAAGTACTTAAATCTGGAAATCATTTTTGGACAATGTCTACTTATATCTAACCTTTCTTTTTTTTTTTTTTTTTTTTTTATCTAACCTTTCTTCAGAGTACTTTACAAACATTGGACCCAATTCATATCCATTTCTTATTTCTTCCATGAATAGAGATCCCCCTTAAAATTTAGCAACCTTCCAAGAAAAGACAATACATATGGGATTTAAATTCTAATATGCCACATGCCACTCAAAAAAAAGTCTATGTCATGAAGCACCAGTTAATAGTTTGCTCATTCAAATGAGAGTTTTTTAAAAATTATGAAGCAGAAAAAGATTTTAGATAGCTACTTATATTTGATTGAAACAAAATTTTTCTCTAATGGGAATTTAGAATTATCCACATTATATTTGGTCTATAAGTTATACCTTAACATTAATTTAGACAGAGGTTACATTAACTCTTTAAGGTTACTAAAGTATATTTAATGAAGTAAAATCAATCAGCATGTATTTGTTCATTGGTTACTCTATACCAGACACTGCTAGATGCTGGGGATACAAATACAAAAACAAAATTAGTTCCTGATCTCAAGAAGCTTACATTCTGCTGGGAAGAACAACATATTCATAGATAAATAAATTGAAGAATTATACAAAATAAATACAGGATGTTTACAGGGGGATGGGCATCAACAATTGAGGGAATTAGGAAAGGCCTCTAGAAAAAGGTGGCACTTAAACTGAGTATTAAAAGAACATGGGCATTTCAAGAAGTGGAAGTTAAGAGAGAGGATTCCTGGCATGGGGAACTGGGAGGAAGCAGATGAAACATGCCATAGGGAGACCAGAAAGTAGATCACGTTAGCTAGAGTGTAGAGGGTATGAGGGGCAGTAATGTGTAACCACCCTGGAAAGGAAAGTTGGCATCAATTTGTGAAGGTCTTTAAATCCAAACAGTGGAGTCTACGTTTATCCTAGAGACTGTAGTAAGCCATGGAAATTTCTTGGTAGGAGGAGGGACATAGTAAGAAGTGTGCTTTAGAAATCCCAGTTTTGCAATTGTGTGGAGAATGAATTGGAAAGGAGAAAAATTAGAATGAGAGACCAATAACAGCTTTAATATTGTTTTTTTGTTGTTGAAGGTGATGACTTGCTTGTGAACTGGATTTAAGTGAGGCAGAGATGCACAAAGTCATTAGCCTCATTCTTTTCCAGAGATATTGACGTCCAGTGGCAGGACAAAAGTCAAGAGTATTGGGAATGGCCTGGGATGTAGTGGATGACCTTGATGGCTGAAGCAGGTGCTGTGGAGTTCCCTGGTTTAGATAGTAGGGCAATATCTGTCTAATAAAAGGATTCTGGTAGAGTTCTTTCTTTCTTAATTTTTGAAAGTAATTTGTGAAGTATAGGTACCTGCAATCTCTTAATTGCTAAATCTAAAGACCTTTTCTCAATCTTTATTGACCCCTCTGTATCTTTGACCTTGTCCAAATGGAGAAATGGAAGCTTCTTAGAGCAACAATAGTCTCACTTCTGTATTTGTGTCCGCAGAACTTGAACAGTGTGTGGTAGGTAGTAGGTATTCTGTAAATACTTGTCGATTGGTTGATGGATCACAGCCATCCTCTCCCCATTCTACTATCATTGTCCTCATCCTAGTTTAGGTCCTTGTTACTTCTCACTTGACAACCTAATATCCTTCTACCTGTTCTCCCTGCTACCAGGCTCTCTTTTTTCAATTCATCTTTCACCTTACACAGAAGATAACCTTCTTAATATGTAGGTTACTCACCTACCCAAAAACCTCCGTGGCTCTCAGTTACCTACTGAACAAATGACAAAGTCCTTATTCATATCTTCAAGACTCTCTTCATTCTACCTTTACAACCTCATTTCAGATTATCTACCTTTATTCATTCTGTGCACCAGTAAAACTACAATGTGTGGTGTTCCCTGTTCTTGTGTTTCCACCTCCCCCTTATAGGGTTCCACGCTCAGATTCTATCTGTTGAAATCTTTCTCTTTGTTGGGTGCTGTGCTCAAATGTCACTTACTTCACAATACCTTACCTAAACAGAAGTTGTTTCTCTTAGGTCAACCTCTCTTTCCAGTCTCTTTGCCTTCTCATATATAATTAAAGATATGTTAACTTCCAGTTAGTTGTGTATTTTTCAGCCTCTCTACTACATTGTAAGCTCCTTATTAGTGATTTTTGAGTACATAGCATGTGGCATGGTGTCTTGCAAATAGCAAGTCCTTAACAAACATTTACTGAATGGAATTGACCTTGGAAAAACTAATGCAGTAGTTTAAGGCATAGATGGTTTGGGGAACCTTCTGCCTTGAGACCACATGTGATTCTTTAGGTCCTCAAGTGTAGCCCTTTGACTGAATCCAAACTACACAGAACAAATCCCTTTAATGAAAGAATTTGATCTGTTAAACTTGGATTAAGTCAAAGGCCACACCCAAGAACTTAGAAGAACACATGTGGCCTCAGGGCTGCAGGTTCCCCACTCCTGTTTAGGAATTAGGGCAATCTTGTAGTTCTTAAAACTCCAGAAAAAAATAAGCTAGACAAGTATGTCCTAGTAAATGTTTAACAACTGGCTTTCCAGGAAAAAAAATTATATAAGATACACTTTTTCTCTGTCTCTCCATCTCTGTCTCTCTCT
This sequence comes from Notamacropus eugenii, assembly GCF_028372415.1. NCBI lineage: Eukaryota > Metazoa > Chordata > Mammalia > Diprotodontia > Macropodidae > Notamacropus > Notamacropus eugenii. The sequence continues at coordinate 233,077,446 of NC_092877.1, read as the reverse complement.
CCCTCTCCCTCTCTTCTCTCTCATAGATGGAGAAAGTGATGCAAAGAGAAGGTTGTGACAACTCCCTGCATGGTGACAACACCATAACATGAACCTCTATCTAAAGCTTGGTCTGGCGTACTCTTCATGCAGCCACATTGCTTTCCTGGTTATTCTTAGTTGTTCAGGAGGATTTTGAAATTGCATAATTACCTATATTTCTCTATAGTCAACCCTCAGTCTGCTTTCCAAACCACTTATTTCTGTTTGCTTTGATAATAATATTCTGTGCCCAACTTCTTAAGGGAATCTCATGTTTTTGGTTTGCTCTCTAATCTTACAGGGCACAAACAGGGACCATTTTTTAAAAAGCAATTTGTGTAGTTACTGTTGTTTTTTTTTTTTATGTAAAAGATTCCTTCAGAAACAGAAGACAACTAGAATGAAAGCCCAGAAGCAAATATGGCACTTTAATTCATTCCTTTACCCATATAAATCCCTCCACTGCTTCATCAGTTGTAGCATAGGTTAATTTTGGTAGAATGAAAGATATGAGTTAATTTCTCTAGCTGCAATTTAGTTTTCAGAACATTTTACAGGAACATTGGGTGCATGTTTTTGGTTTGCATATTTTGGACAAAGATACTATCTGTGTTTAAATGAAATGGTGTTGTTTGGGAGTTACACTTAACAGAAAGTTAAACAGTTCTTGCTTCTCACATCTCTGTTCCCAATCACTTAAGAAATTAAACCAAATCTGTTTAGTAAAATTAATGTTCTAGTTTGTATTATTTAAATAAAAGCTACATAAAATTTGGGGCAGCTAGGTGGTGCAGTGGGTAGAGCACCAGTGCAGGAGTCAGGAGGACCTGAGTTCAAATCTCACCTCAGACACTTGACACTCACTAGCTATGTGACCTTGGGCAAGTCACTTAACCCCAATTGCCTCATCCTGGGTCATCTCCAGTCATCCTGATGACAATCTGGTCACTGGATTCAGATGGCTCTGGAGGAGAAGTGAGGCTGGTGACCAGCACAACTCTCCCTCACTCAAAACAAAGTCAAGTGCAAGTCATGTCATCATTTCTCTGATGGCATAGTCTTCTTCCACAATGAAGGACGAACACACACACACACACACACACACACACACACACACACACACATAAAATTTAGAAAATTTGCATATTTATGTATTTTGTGAAGTCCTATGAAAAGTAAAGGTAAATTTGTGAGGACACAACTAAGAAAGCTTTAGACATTAAAAACTACTGACCAAACCATTATAACATACAAATGCTCCCAATTTAGTCTCTATTTCTGAGAATAATAACAAAAAAACTGGCTTTCTCTCTAAAAATAAGAGAATTGAGGAGAAAAAGCAGAGGTAACACTAAAAGGGTTAAAAGATTTTTCCTTTGAACTGGAGTATAAGTAGAAATGTAAAGAGTCAATGAAAGGGGAGATGTATGAATTTAATGCTCATTTTATGCCTTTGTATGATACTCAAGGCTGATCCTTTACAAAGCAGAGAAGCAGAACTTGGATAACTTGGGGATTCTCTTGTAAGAAACTGATAAGGAGTGGATTGAAAATTAAATAGAATTAGCAGAAACAGTGACAGGAAGTAGAGGAGAGATTAAGAGAAGGTATTAAGGAATACTCAAGGAAGTAGAAAAGATGATGGGGAAAGCTGTTTGGAGTTTTTTTTTTTAAGGAATTGTTAGTTGAATAAGATATGTGGAAAGAGAAAGAAAGAAGACCACAAAAGAAATCTTGAAAAAAAAAAGAAGAAAGGAATGGAATTCTACACGAATATTGCCTGCCAACTATAATTAACCAACTATAACTGTCAAGGGCTGACAGATGAAAAAACGGTATTCTAAATGCTGGATGAAGAGAAGTGGGGAAGGAATATTTGTTCACTGTAGTAAAATGGACATAGAATTTAAGACAGCTAAGGCAAAAGGCAAGGATGATCATTTGAAGGGCATGAGAATGCTGGAAAATACTACAGGGTAGTAAATGCTTGACAAAAATAATTCGAAAAAGGGAGACATTTGCCCTTAGAGATGAACTGCTTTTAAATAAGATCTAACTACATAGAAATCAAATATCTGATATTCAAATTCAAGCAAACTTTGAGAAGCAAGAAAAAATTCTTTGCCTGAAGCATCCAGAGGAAAAATCTGTGCCAGGTAAAAATGCAGGTAAAGCATGCCATGGAAGAAGCTTTTAGAACACTGATAGAAGAGCTGGACATAATGAATAATGTTGATAGAGAATTATCTGAAATAAAATCAGATTTGTTCTGTTCAATGGAGGCAGAGAACAAGCCTGAAAGCAAATCCTAGCACACCAAAGGTTTTCCTCCTTTATTTATTCTCTTGCTGCCATGAACAAACTTGAAATCCAGTGGACTCTGACTGGTTAACCCTTTCTGTTTGGGAAGGCTATCAGTAATCCTCCTTAACTGTGTGGAAGTTATGCCCAAATCTTTGGTTTGAGTTCTTGACTCTTTGGTATGTCCATCCCTTGACTTTGAGAGGCCTATTCACTGGATGGACATTACCTCACTCAAAGTGAGAACCTGAAAAAGCCTTAGTCTAAAAGGGCCAGGGTCTCCCATTGCACCCTGGGCCATCTCCAGTCATCCTGATGAATATTTGGCCACTGGACTCTGATGGATCTAGAGGAGAAAGTGAGGCTAGTGACCTGCACAGCCCTCCTTCACTCAAAGTCAACAGCAAATCATGTCATCATTTCCCTGATGTCATCTCTTTGAAAATGAAGGACAAACTCACTGTTCAAGAAAAATTACTGGGAAAACTGGATAACAGTTTGGTGGAAACTAGGCATAGACCCATGCCTGACACCGTACACAAGAATAAAGTCCAAATGGGTACACGATCTAGGATAAAAATTGATACCATGGACAAACTGGAGAGCAAGGAATAGTGTATTTATCAGATTTATGGAGAAGGGAAGAATTATTTGCTAAAGAAGAGATAGAAAGCATTATGAAATGCAAGATGGATAACTTTGATTACATTAAACTGAAAAGTTTTTGTACAACCAAAACCAATGCAACCAAAATTCGGAGGGATGTAGTAAATTGGGAAAGAATTTTTACAGCTAATCTAGGGGATAAAGGCCTCATTTCTGAAATATATAGAGAACTCAGTCAAATGTACAACAATGCAAGTCACTCCCCAATTGATAAATGGTCAAAGGATATAAATAGGCAATTTTCACAGGAAGATTAAAGATATCTATAATCATATAGAAATGAAGAACAAACAACCTGTGATTGATTGGTGAGATGGGAGCTTCTTGCTTTTTCCTGAGTCCTTGTGAGGCTGTTCTTGAAGTCTCTGTTGTAGCATTTATGATCTCTCATCCAAGGCGTATGGTTTCCTGAAGGCTTCATCTTGAATGTTCATTGTTCCATTCACATTGAACTCTTGATGACTGATTAATGAATGATGATTCATAGCTAGTGTATAAAGCTGATATTCATCCTTTAGTTTGTCCTTTAAAAGGAGCTGTGACCTCACTTAAGAGAACTGAAGGACAACTAGAGAGTGGAAGGGATAAGAGAGGAACAGGATTCAGATTTAGTTCCTTGAAGGAAATGCTGCAGATATACTGAATCACTCCAGGGAGCTTTGTGATCCAGAGATTGCAACATCAGATGTAGCAGTGGAGTGGCAAGGGGTTCCTGGATCAAGTTAAAAAAGAGTTTTTGAATTATTCTCAGTTCCTGGACCAAACAGAAATCAATGATGAGGGAAAGGAAAGAGCAGAGCCATGATGTGGAAGAGCAAACCCAAGCTTATTGTATGTGGTCCAGGAGGTGGGTGTTGACGTTACATTGACCTTGGGATTGCTGGGATGTGTGGGATCCACTCAAGGTAATACTATAAGTAAGAAGGACTGTATATAGTTATCTCTTCTACATCAAGGATATTGGGGGTGTGTTGCCCCCATGATCTGGAAAATTTACATAAAAGTTTTTGACCCTCCTTTGTACCAGAGAAGTCTAAATTATTATGGTATTAAAATATATTGATATTATCTAATACTATACATATATTTTATGCCTTTCTGAGTTTCTAAACTTTTTCTGTGTCATCTGCTAGCCTTTGCATTTTGTCTGTGGCTTCTCTAGAACTTCTCCAAAATTCTCTTTTAATTTCTTATGCCAACCCATGATATATTGAAACAGTGATGGGGAAAGTCATAATGTAGTAGGGATAGCTGTACATCCTTGGTAAGATAGAGGCTGATTTGAAGAGAGGGTTGCCTGATATTCTAGTAAGCCAAGTGCCTTTCCCTTGTGGTGGGGCATCTATTCAGAATCATACTATCCTGGATGTAATACTGAGAGTACTCTCCAGGTCTATGAGAAACATCAGTCCATGAAGGAAGAGGGAATAATTTTGACACTTTTATTTTATGTCTTCTTTGGGTGAGTTAAAACTTTTTAAAAAAAAAAATAGATTTAGACATGAGCCAAATTGTTATATTCTCAGAGCAAATTCTGAGTAGGAATATAAGTAAAAAGGAAATTTTAGAGAAATTTCTTAAGATTGAACCAATCCTACATAAACCCAGAGTTTTAGTCCTTGGTCACAGGTTGTAAATGAAATAAGTTTAGGGTTAAAAAGCTTTACTAAGTAATGAAGGGGAAAATACCCCATTAAAAAGTAAAAGGCTTAAGATTTACCTCAACCTAGAGATATGTTTTGATTTAATCCTATCCTGATTCTAGAATCCTTACATTAGAATCTTACATTAACCTAGCCATGGTAGGGCCAACAATCTCACACTGTCTTGGCATAGATACAGCTGCTTCTTCCTTTCATGTAAAACTCAACTCTCTCATATTTAACCAGAGCTATAACTAGAAATTCTTGTGTGTAGGGAAAATCCAGATGGGACCCTGGAGGAGTGGGGTGATCAATGCAAATGAGGGTTCACTCTGGGTGCAAACTGACTTGAAAAGTTGTCTGTATCTTCTAGATGTGGCTAATCACCCTCAACCCCTGGAAGAAGATGGTAGAAGAACAGAAACGGTAGGCTGGGGTTCTCAGAAGGAGACTCCAGGAACAGAAGGGGGTAATGGTGATGGGACCCTGGGAGTGGTAACCTAGAGCAAGAACAGGGATGATAATGCCATATGGCAAAGACCAATTAGCAGAGAACCACCAAAGGGAGTAATTGTGTGCTCTACCCCAAAATGTTAACACCATCAAACAAACCCCTAGTTATAGCTCTATCTTTAACTAGTTTCAGCCTAACCTAATCTAATCCCAATAAAATCACTGTGCCATTTTAAAGCCCCAGAACTAGACCTTCGTTTGATTCCTTCCCCATCACTCAGAGGTGACTACATGATTTTTTTTCTAGTAGAGAAACTTGGGTATTAGGTGTGGCACCAAGTTTCACAGCTAGGGGCTTCTTGAAAGGCTTCTTGACTCTTCATGACCCCCATGGTCATGCAAAGCAAATGGCTTTATTAGCCGGCAGCTGTCCTCAGAGGAGGCAGCCCTGAACAAAGGTATGTGTGCCTTTTAAGCATCTTAGCACCTTCTGGCAAGGTAGCCTTGCGGTTATAGCACACATTTTTCACAGAACAATTTTGACAGGGGTTCCTAGGTGCTGCTAAGCAAGGGGGCACAGCAGAGAGGGGGGCCCAAGCAGCTGCCAGGCAAAGGGGTACAACAGAGAGTGGCTACTAGGCCCAACCCTGCCTAGAAATTCAACAGACATTTCTCAACCCAGGGGCTCTGGGGGGAGGGGGGGAAATAATGTCCACTTCAGTCTGTATCTTTTTAAAAATGTAATAGTATTTTACTTTTTTCAATTACACATAAAGACAATTTTCAACATTCATTTTTTTTTTTTTGGAAAGATTTTGAGTTCAATCTTTCCCTCCCTAAGATGGCAAGCAATCTGATATGTTATACATGTACAATCATGTAAAATATATTTCCATATGATTCATCTTGTGAAAGAAGAAACAGAACGAAAGGGGGAAAAAAACTGTCCCCAAAAGGGTGAAAATGATTTGATCTGCATTCAGATTCTATCAGGTCTTTCTGGGGATGTGGATAACATTTTCTGCCGTTAATCTTTTGGAATTGTCTTGGATCATCATATTACTGAGAAGATCAATCTATCAATTAATCATAGTTGACCATCACACAGTGTTATTGTTACTGTATACAATGTTCTCCTTGTTCTGCTCACTTCATTCAGCCTCAGTTCAGGTAAGTCTTTACAGGTTTTTCTGAAATCTACCTGCTTATCATTTCTTATAGCACAATAGTACTCCATTACATTCATATACCACAACTTGTTCATCCATTCCCCAATTGGTGGGCATCCTCCTAATTTCCAATTCTTTGTCACCCACAAAAAGAACTGCCAATGTCTTTAACTACTTTCATTTAGTTGTCCTATGCCTTGCCCTCTCCATTGTAATAAACTGCTTTTTGTAGGGTCCTTATTCTATCTTTTGAGTACCAAAGTTTTGCACATAAAAGTATTTCATAAATATTTGTTCACCTAATTTGAATTTGATTGAATTAAATCTTTTTTTTTGGAACAAGCTCTATAAACTTCTGTGGGGAAAGTCTACTTACAAGATAATTGATCATTATAGTGTAGATATGGGAGGTGCCTCACAGATAATCTCATTGTTGATGATGTTCAGTGGTGCCCACTTCTTTATGACTTTATATGGGTTGGATTTTATGTCTGTTTGTTTTTACTTTTTCGCAAAGATACTGGAGTGATTGGCCATTTGCTTCTCTAGTGGATTAAGGCAAACGAAATTTAAGTGACTTGCCCAGGATCTTAAAGCTAGTGAGTATCACTAACCTAATTCAATCCTTATCTAAAGTAGGAATTCTACTTAAAACACCCCCTCAAGTGATCATTTATTTTACTTTTGCCCCAAGATCTTCAGTGATATTTTCAGTCAACCTGTTAAAAGGCAAATTATTTGGGAGACCTTCTAACTGCAAGGAAGTTTTTCCTTACGTTGAGCTGAAACAAATCTTTCTGTAACTTTTAGTTAGTCCTAATTTTAACTTCCAGGGCCAGGCAGAATAATTCTAAACTCTGTTCCACAAGAAAACCCTCCAAATATTTTATTCCAGCTGTGCTTTTCTCTCTGTTCTCTTTCTTTCCTTGTCTCCCCCACCTTTAACCCCAAGACTTTCCTGCTATAGGATGTTATAACATGCCAAAAAAAAAAAACAAAAACAATCTATCACCTTCTAACACCTAAACTGAAATCCACAACAGTCCTGGGAGTGAGTTTAGGGAGGTTTTTTTTTGGATTAGACCTATAATTACATTAATACAGGGAGCTTTCAGCGAGGAAATGCCTTCTATCAATGCAGCTTACCATGTACTCCTCAACTTAAAGTCTTAAGAATTGACCAGCCTTGTAGCAACAAGAGGTTACGTGTCAACGGTATGTCTTGAATTCAGGTCTTCCTGACTTTGAGGCTAGTTTTTTATTCACTATACCAGATTGCCTCTCCTCCCTATTTCCTCAGTAGGAAACCGAGACCCTTGAATGTTAGACGATATGCCTAAGGCCACACAGCTAGTTAGTAACAGTCTCCTTGCTTTAAGTCCATACCCTTTGACCCCAAATAGACTCCTAGGCATGTGTCTCAAGGAGCTCAGCAAGTTTTTTTAAAAGGCCTCATATATACAAAAATATTGATTGCTACACTTTTTGTAGAAACAAAGTAGATTCCCATGCATAGGGGAATCTACAGGATACAGTAGATGAATGAAATGGAATATTACTGTACTATAAGAAACAATGAATATAATGGATACAGAAAAACTTGGGAAAAGTTGTATGAACTGATACAAAGTAAACAGAACCAAGAAAGTAATATGTGAAATTATAATGACCAAGTTTGACCCCAAAGAAGACATTGGGGAAAGCATATCTCACCCCACCCTTTTCTTTGCAAAGTATATGTAAAATGCTATATCTGAGATCAGTCTTTTTAAATATGTTGGTTAGTTTTGTTGAGCAAGGGTTTTTTCTCCTTTTTTACATTTTGTTTTAAGGTTGGCTGTCTGGCAGAGTGAAAGAAAGAAAAATTTTGGAAATATTAGATGATATAAAACCAAAAAATATCAATAAAATTTATTTTAAAAGGAAGTCATCCAGTTCAACCTCTCATTTTACAATGATACTGAGTCCCAAATTACCTTCAAATTCAAACATAGAAATTTGTTTTCAAATTGCTTCACTGTTCTCTATTAATATAGAACACTGAGAGTTAACTACGTGAAAATCCAAAATATAACCCTAATTTGTTCAACCAAGTTAATCAGCATATCCTTTGAAATAACTTCATTATAAGTTATGGTTATACTAATGAAACCTTCTTCAAATATTTTCCCTTTCCTTTGTAAAAGTGGCATCACACATGTACCTACCCACCTATTATCCTATGTATGGTTAGCAAAAGAAATAATGGTCAATGGATACTTTCTTGTTTGATTTGAAATTCAAGGTGTCAGTTATGAGGATCATAACTATTACATGCAATTAAAAATGAGTTAATCAGAATTCAACTAACTAAAAGCTTTAATTTTCCAAAAATTATTTTTTGTAGGCATTCTAGCTTTTATGTAGAAAAAGACAAGATTAGAAAACAGGCTATTAGGAATTCAGGAACTTCCTGGAGTCAGTACATATTCCATCTTGGATTCTACATCTTCTGAAGCCACTGTTTTGAACAAGAATCTGTAATGATTGATCAGAAGCACAATAAGATTCTCATGAAAGAAAGATTCAGGTATGAGATGACAGGACCAAATGATTTCTCACTTTCCTCCTAGTATGAAGTGCCCTTAGTCATGAAGGTATATATAACCCTAATTTGTTCAACCAAGTTAATCAGCATATCCTTTGAATATTAAATATTTTAATAAATATATTTTAATAAATATACTCTGCAAAGTTTTCCACAAGATCAAAACAAAGAATTTTTAGATAACCAGAACATTAAATTAACTACCACATCTCTTTCCCTAAACATTCCAGAAAATTCAAGTTTTACTGTAGTTGGGTATAATATTTTTCACACAGAGAGATCCATTGTGGTGTTTAACTTTGCATCGTCTTTGCTTCTCAGGTTAACACAGAATTCCTTTATATTCATGTAACTCCATCCCTCAGTGACTTTTGAAAAATTTAAATTTATTAAAAGTACATTGATAATAAAAAGCACTTACAAATGTTATAATTAAATTTCTCCATGTCTTCAACCTACTTAAGCTGGGATTGAATGGTGGTTTTTTATTTTGTTGATGAGGAGGAGGAGGAGGAAGAGGATGATGAGGATGATGATTTGGAAAGATCATTTTCTCTTATGAACTTTGGGATTTCCATGAAAATTTTTTTTTACTATTGTTGATGGAAAAAGTCTTTTTTGGATAAATGTATTACTTTATATATCAACTTTATGATTATGGTTTGTACTTCCCATCCTCTATTTCTAATGCACAAGGGATGCTAAGAGAAAGGCTTTTATGACATATTTAATAAAAAGCTCTTGATGTTATACTAAGATGCCTTCCTACCATTCAAACAGGAGGCACCATTGCAAACAGAATGAAGCCTTCTCAGTGAGTAGGTGAATACAAAAAGCATGCTTGTTTACATATATACATTTGTGTGTGTATGAAAGCCTATGTGGGCATTCCAGTCCTAGATTTTTCTAATATGTATATATGTGTGAATGTATATGTGCATGTATGAGTAGAGAGAAGAGTCAAGGAGAAAAGGGTGACTGACAATGTCAAAGGTTGTAGAGAGGTCAAGAAGGATGAATGTGAAAAATGATCCTCCAACTCTTCCTTCTCTCTGTGCCTTTCCGTAGACTGTCACCCATGCTTGGAATGCATTCGTTCCTCACCGTAGCATTTTAGAATTTCTAACTTCTTTTAAAGCTCAGCTCAAATATCACCTACGTGAAATCTTTTGTTTCCCCCTTGCTACTAGCACCTCCCCACCAATTGCCGTGTGCTTATTTTATCTATACTTATACATGTTCCTGTTGCCCACTCTCCTATAGAATTTAAAGGGTGTGGACGTATATTTTTATTTCTGTATTCACCAACTTTAGCAAAGTGGCTAGTACATAATAAGTGTTTAATAAATGCTTATGGATTGACTAGTTTGACTAGTCATATAGTTTGACTATAGATTGACTCTAGGATATTGGAATAAATAATCTGTCCTGATCAAAAGGTTATTGGGAAGCCATTAAAACCAGCGGGCCAGTGGAAACAAAGCAAAACAAGAAGAAAGGCAACTTTGGCAACGAGATGAGCATTTATTTGAATAGAACCACTGGTTAGTATAGTGCATAAAATAAAATTCAGAAGATTACCAATTACATTGAATTTCAGTTATCAAAATTTTTTTAAAAAATCTTTATTTAATTTTTAACTTATAAAATATAACAAGCATTTCCATAATATAGTATAATTTTTAAAAAGATGATTGCACATGAAACTGTAAATCTTATTGTGTACAACCTGCTATTCCTTTAAAATAATAAAGTTATCATGTAAATTTCTTTTCTCCCCCTTTTTTCCTCCCGTCCTTCATCCCAGCTCTGGACATGACTGTCATTAGACACAAATATATATCATTCTATACATACTTCTATTTATCAGTTCCTTCTCTGGATGCAGAGTTTTTTTGTAAACATAGCTCACAAATCCTAAGTTGAGCCCATGTGATATAGAATAATTAATAATTCTCATCATCATTATAGTTAACATTTATATGATGCTTACTATATACCAGGTGCTTTACAACTATCATCTCATTTGATCCTCACAATAACTCTCAGAAATAGATTCTATTATTAGTTCCATTTTACAGATTCAGAAACAGAGACAAATAGAAGTTATTTGACTTGTCCAAGGTCACACATCTAGTAAGTGTCTGAGACTATATTTGAATGCAAGTCTTCCTGACTCCAAGTCTAGCACTCTATCCACTGCCTCTGTTCAATTCAATTCAATCCAATATGATCAAAAGCTACCATAAGTCTACAGAATGAAGACAGCTGTGCCAGATCCTAGGATGAGAGGAGGATGTTTTGATAACATGTCATAATTCCTGCTATTTTGGAACCTGTCAGGATAGAGGTCAGGGTTGGGGATGAACAGAAAGGAAAATGAGTAACAAACTCACCAGAATGTGTAGCACAGTGATATAATAAGGGAATTAATAGGATAGAAAGACCCAGAATTATATATTGGTTTTCCTAGTGTCCATCATGGAGTCGTACCTTTCAATGTGGCAAGAGTGACGAAATAAGAACTCAAATACAATGAACTTGATTAATCGCTTACATGCTATGTACGTTTAAAAATTGTGTTTGCCAATTAAAAAGACCTTAGGCTCATTCTCCTCCCTGTTGCCATCCCCACACTCATCACGTCATCTTTTAAGGCATTTCTAGGATTGTACACCAATTTTAATATGACTACGCAAAGCATCACTGATAAGATAAATGAAAATAATTCTTCCAAAATCAAATAGAGATAATCTAGAGAATTATACACTGTTCTAGGTTAGTCATGCCTGTATTTCTAGTTTCCAGAGCCTAATAATTCCCTGACAAGTGAGATCTCCAGGGAGACATATTCATTCTTCTGGACCACTAGCTATCCATAAAGTACCATATTCCATGCCCATACACCTACTTCCCATCATGCCTCCTATACTTCTCTCAGGTCTTATTCAGTACCCCAACTTGTTCTCCAGCCATTACCAGTCTTATTTCATTCTTTTCCAGTTTTCTTTCAATACAATTGCTCTTATACAAAGATTCTAAATAAGGCACTTAGAGACCAATAGGCCACTAGAGCATCATGCAGTAAATTGTATCTTCCATCAGATAAATGGTGCCCTAGTGGCTTGGAAGAGTTAATGCAGCTCTTAGAAGCAATTGTGACTCCCTCCCAGGGAATAGTTTATATGCTGGGAGAAACTGGCTCATCAAGTGGCAAATACTTCTTGGCCAATTTATAAAACGATTTAACACAAATTTACATAATTACGCCTCTAGTGGTGAAACGATCTTTATTTTAGGCTCACAGACTCAAGAAACTCTATTTAAAAATATATTTGTAAATTGCAGAACCATAAGAAAATCTCTCATTTGTTAAAATCAAATGGACTAATTGTGATCATGCTTGTAATTTATGGTTTCACTTTAAATTGGAAAAAAAAAAAAGCCTCTACTGATTTACTTTTAGCCACCTCAGAGTAGCCCCTCATAATAGAGTGCTGCCTCTGTGATCATAGGGTTGAAAATTAGGAACTCTGTGCTCTGCTCCTGACTCACTGGGTGTTACCTAATTTAACCTCTCAGTTTCCTCATCTGCAAAATGGGGATAATAATACTTACCTACCTCACAGGGGTGTCATGAGTATTAATTAATGTTTGCAAAGTGCTTTGAGATCCCCAGATGAAAGGCCCCATAGAAATGCAAAGTATAAAGTATCATTATTTAAAGCCTCCCCACTAGCTTCCCACTTTCTCCTGAGTAGTGATTACCCATTATAGCCAGTGCTAAACGGTGGTAATACAGCATTAAGGCACGACAAGGCAGGTTTTATTGGACCATTAGAACATACCTATTTGAGGGAATTAGTTTTGTGAAAATGATGATTATGCCAAGGATTTTTATTTTATGTAGCTGTTGTTTTAATAGTTAAATATGAAGACATCAAAATTTGGAGAAGCTGTTTTCTCATTTTATTTGGGAGGAGTAGGTATTCCTGAACAGGGCAGACATCTTAAGAAATGAAGGCATGTGGTGTGAGAGAACATAATTTCTGCCCTCTAAAATTGTTTTTATGTGGCAAGCCTCCCACAGTTTCTGAGAAACCAGTTGAATGGTAAAGACAATACAGACTATTTAATTAGGAAAGGAAAGAATCCCCCACACATAATTGGACAGATACCAATTTCAAAGGATTCATAACTCTGGAAAAAATTAATCCCCTCATTAGAACCCCATTTTGTACCTAGCAGAAGACTTACCAAATTCAGGGTGAGTATTTTGGATCCCATCAAGGAATATTATTGAGGAGTAAGTGCTGCCCGTTAGAATTAGCTGCCCATTTTTAATATTGAGGAAAAGGATGTAAAACATAAGAGCAGATGGTTTGGACAGAAATAATTCAGGTGGTTGAAGCAATTAGAATAATTCTGTTTGGACAGAGAGCACTCAAGCAGTTTCATTTATCTTGCAATAGGTTTTCTGCATATTTTCAAACAAGGTATTCTCCTCATATAAACCAAAGGTAGCTTTAACTATCAATGAAGAAGAATTATACCCAATATAGCCAAGTCATTAACAGGGTTCTTAAAAGGGGAAGGGGGCTTGTAAAACTCTAGAGAAAATCTCAGGGAAACAAAATGCAAGTGGGCAAAGCATTCACATTTTCAATGGCTGTGTGTTTTATAAAGTGGCAAGGGGAAAGAATTCTGGGTTCAAATTCTTTATTTCACATTTATTAACTATACAAAATAGCGCATAATCCCTATGAACCTATTTCCTCATCTGTAAAATGGGGATAATAATGTCTGTGGTATCTACCTCCTAAAACTGCTGTGAGAATTGATGTATACAAATTTTGTAAACTCTGAAGTGCTATATAAATGTCAGCTATTAATATAATAAAAATATATGTTAAACTCATACAGAAACCTCAAAGTTCTATATTTATAAAAATCTTTTGTTGTGCTGAGACAGCATAGTAATAGAGTATATAAAGCTCTGGACCAGGATTGAGGAAGAACTGAATTTAAATCTTCCTTAAACACTCACTAGTTATGTGACCCTGGGCAAATGACTGAACTTCTCTGAACTTCAATTTCTTCATCTGAAAAATGGGTCAATAACCTTTCAAAGTTCTTGTGAGAATCAAGTGAGATAAAATATCTAAAGTGCTTTGCAAATCTTAAAACTATATGAATGATAGCTATAATTATTGTGATGAATTAGGAAAAATACATATTTATAAATGAACCCATTTATTTACCCAATAATAGAAAAATTTGGAATATTTTTAGATCAGTTTTATACATAGAAAGTAATAAAATGAAATTCTGACCTTACAAAAAATTTTTTTCTTGCAGTAATAAAGTTGACATACTTGATAATATCGTGAATACCTATTTCTGTATATCTGTAAGACTTCCTCAATTAAGATGTCATCACTTCATAATTGTAGGATAATTTGGATATTCAGGGATGACATTTGTTATCTATATAGGAAAGTACAATCAAAGGGAAAAGGAGTTTGCTAAGCAAATTCATTGTGTAAACAAGGGAAATGCTAAAAGTGAAGGTCAACTACAGTTCTCAAGTGCTTATAAAATCACGTTAGCTGCAGCCCTTGCATAAACACAATGAATGTGCTAATTACAAATCATTCTTATCTATTTATTAAAGATTCTGTAACTGAAGAGCCTGATCCTCCTTTCAAATCTGCATTGTTCTCTGTATATTTCCAAATCGGAACTCTGTCCAATACTGACAAAAGAGATTATACTAACTGGGCAGAGCAGACTAACTACTGATTATATCTGGTGTGATTATTTATTCCTCTTACGGGGAGAAAAACAGGCTTTGAAAGAACCACTGAGCCAATGGTAAAACTAGTTTTAGAAATGGTTCTCATGACCTCCAGGAGCCCACCCTTTCCATTTCTAATTATTTACTTTAATTACTTGGGTGTCTGAATGCTGCTTCTGTGTGCCTCTAAGGAAAAATTGTGGAGGACTATATCTATGGAGATTTTACTTAGGAAAATTTTGCAGTATAAATGAAGGTGTCAACTTTTAACTTGTTTATCATCCCTTGGGAAAGATTTCCAGCATGGTCAGGTATAAAAATAGATATTCGTGGTGATCAATAACTACTCATTGAATCAGAACCAAGGTTTTCCCCTTTTTCTACTACTTTATCTAGAAATCAATAGGGTGGGAAATCTTGGACAAAGACTTACCCAACCAGGCTAAGAGAATTGGTGAATTCCTGTTCATTGTGTTTGGCCACACAGTTCTGGGGTAGATGGGATTCCCTCCTTGATATGCATAGTAATAAATCTCTTTGACCAAGACTTGGGTAGATCTTAAATCACACACCCTCAACACCTCATTGGAACCTAACTCACACCTCATTTCAATACTCATTTTTTCATTATTTGTTAACCAATCAGAATTGATTGCCACCCTTAAGAACATTCACTCTTCCAAGAGCCTATAAACTGTGCGCTCACCACCATGAGGGGTCTTTGGCATTTGAGAGTGCCATTGACCTCTTTTATTAATAAATATGGTAGTCTTATTAATAAAATGATTAGATTACCCCAAAACTATGTCTCTCAAACTTTTTAAATGCCACAATGGTGAGCATTTATACCTCAGAAATCATCAAATTCTACTAAGTAAGGCTTGGTTGTTTGTTGATTGTTTAGAGTAAAGAAAGTGATGGAGAAAAATGTTAATGATACAGATTAAACTGAAATATATGTACTGCATATATTCACACACACACACACACACACACACACACACACATCCCCAAGCTGGTTGTTAAATATTTACCAGCATACCACACTATATGTCCATAGTCTGAGCACCAATTTAGCTAAAATGGGAGAGACTTATCACCAAGTTGGCCCCAGGGTGAAGAATTTTTCTTCCATAGGCTACCTACTAAATCGTAGAAGGCTTGTGATCTTCATAGGTGACTAGAGGAGAGCCTTGGAAATAGCTGCAGGTGATCAGCTGACTCCCAGGAAGGAATCAGTGGAGAATTGCCATGTGATAACTGGACACCATCTGTGTGGCTTAGTGATTTTGCTGCCTGTTGGAGAATTGCTGACAGATTAGGTTTGTGAATCAGGTAGGTAGTCAACAAACATTTATTAAGTTCCTAATATGTACCAGGTATATTGTTAAGCACTGTGGTCACAAAACAAAGGCAAAAATAGTCTCTGCCCTCAAGAAACATACATTCCAATAAGAGTGACAATGTGTAAATAATTAGATACATAAAGATATAGACAGAGTATATTAAAAAGATAATCTGAGATGAGAAAACATTAGTGGCTGGGGGGATACATGAGAAAAGCCTATTGCAGAAAGTAGAGCTTGAGTTAGGCTTCAAAAGAATCTAAGAAAACCTAGAGGTAGAGGTGAGGGGACCTTCCGAGTATGAAGGCAGCCTGTGCAGAAACAGGGGTGGGATGTGGAGTCTGAACTTAGGAAGAGCTACAAATAGGACAGTGCAGCCATATCATGTGTTTGTAGATAGTAGAGAAGTGTGAGGCACCAGGATATGAAGAGCTTTAAAATGACCCCATTTTGGGTTTTCTTGGTAAAAATACTGAAGTGGTTTGCCATTTCCTTCTCTAGTTCATTTTACATATGAGGAAACTGAGGCAAATAAGGTTAAGTGATTTGGCCAGGGTCACACAGCTAGTAAGTGTCTGAGGCTAGATTTGAACTTAGGAAGATAAGTCTGCCGGACTTCAGGTCTGGCAATCTATCAAACTTACACTTCAAGAAAAATCACCTTGAATTAAAATAGGGGGAGGCTTGAGGCAGGAAGACCATTTAGATGGCTATTTGTAGTAATCTAGATAAGAGATGATGAGGGCTTAAACTAGTAGGGTTGTGACTGAACAAGTGGAGAGGAGAGGATCTTTACAAAGATGGAGTGAAGAAATGATAAGATTTAATGATAGATTGAATTTGTGGAGTAAGGGAGGGTGTAAAGTTTTCAGGATGAGAAGATGGTGTTGCCCTCAACAGAAATAGGGATGTTTTGAAAAGAGGTGAGGGTTGGGGACCAGATAGCAATTTCTGTTTGGACATGTTGAGTTTGAGATCCCTATGGAATATTCAGTTAGAGATGGCCTAAAGTTAGTTGGTAATTCAAGATTAAAAATCAGGAGAAACTAGGGCTGAATAGATAGCTATGAAAATCATCCACAAAGAGATGGTATTTGAACTCTTGGGAAGTGATGAGTTCACCAAGTGAGACAGTATAGAGTAATAAGACAAGATGGTCCAGGAAGTTGATTGCTTCAGTAGACCTAGGCATCCAGGTGATAACTATCCTAAGATTTCAAATCCAGCATGGTATTATAGAAGTGGGGAAAAACGTTTGAAGAGAAAAGTCCTCTTCTTTTTTGGATGGGGGAAAGTTGGTTTTACATTTTTCTTTCTTTATTTTTTGTTATATTTTAAGTTCCAAACTATTTTCCTCCCTTCACTAGAGAAGGCCACTTCTTGGTGCAGGTTTATAAATACATGTAAAACCATGCTATACATACTTCTGTTTGTTAGTTCTTTCTTTGGCAGTCTATAGCATCTTCCTTCATAGGTCCTTTATAGTTGATTTGAGTATATATAGTACTCAGAATAATGTGATTGTTCACAATAATTCTTTGAACAATATTGCTGTTACTGTATACAATGTTCTCTTCCTTCTACTGACTTCACTTTTTCTTGTTTCATGCAAGTCTTTCCATGTTTTTCTAAAATCAGTCTGCTCATCATTTCTTACAGCATAGTAGAATTCCACTGCAATCATGTACCACAACTTGTTTAGCCATTACCCAATTGGTGAACATCACCTCAATTTCTAGTTCTTTGTCAGCACAAAGAGAACTGCTATAAATATTTTAGAACATATAGGTTCTTTTTCTTTTCACCTGATTACCTTGGGAAACAGACCTAATAATGGTATTGGTAGGTCAAAGGGCATAGAGTTTTGTAATTCTTGGGGCACAATTTCAGGTTGGGTTGCTCTCCAAAATGGTTGGATTAGTTCACAGTTCCACCAACAG
Organism: Notamacropus eugenii; assembly: GCF_028372415.1. Classification (NCBI taxonomy): domain Eukaryota; kingdom Metazoa; phylum Chordata; class Mammalia; order Diprotodontia; family Macropodidae; genus Notamacropus; species Notamacropus eugenii. The sequence continues at coordinate 233,059,523 of NC_092877.1, read as the reverse complement.
TATATCAATGTCCCAATTTTTCCACATATCTTCCAACATTTGTCATTTTCTCTTTCTATCATTTTAGCCAATCTGACAGGTGTGAGATGATATCTCAAAGTTATTTTAATTTAAATTTCTTTATCAATAATGATTTAAAGCATCTTTATGCATGGCTATAGATAGTTTTGAGTTCTCTGTCTGAAAACTGTTTGTTCATATCCTTTGACCATTTATCAATTGGGAAATGACTCATATTCTTATAAATTTAACAGAGTTCTCTATATGTTTGAGATACAATATCTTTATCCAAGAAACCATCTACAAAGTCCCCCCCAAAAAAATTCTCTGCTTTCCTTCTAATTTTGGTTATATTGCTTTTATTTATATAAAACTTTTTAATTGATATAATCAAAATTATCCATTTTATGTATCTTAATTCTCTCTTATTTACTCATAAGTTCTCTTCTTTTCCATAAATCTGATAGGTAATATGTTCCCCATTCTTCTAATTTTCTTAAGATCTCTCCATTCATATCTAGTTTATATGTCCATTTTGACCTTATCTTGATAATTGATGTAAGATACTGATCTATACACAATTTCTGCTAGATTGTTTTCCAGTTTCTCCAATAATTCTTTTTACCATATAATACGTGTGTGTATGTGTGTTCGTCCCTCATTGCCAAAGAAGACCATGCCATCAGAGAAATGATGACATGACTTTGCACTTGGCTTTGTTTTGAGGGAGGGAGGGCTGTGCAGGTCACCAGCCTCACTTCTCCTCCAGAGCCATCTGAATCCAGTGACCAGATATTCATCAGGATGACTAGAGATGACCCAGGATGAAGCAATTGGGATTAAGTGACTTTCCCAAGGTCACACAGCTAGTGAGTGTCAAGTGCCTGAGGTGAGATTTGAACTCAGGTCCTCCTGACTTCTGCACTGGTGTTCTATCCACTGCACCACCTAGCTGCCCACCAAATAATATCTTCTTATCCTCAAAGCTTAAATCTTTGCATTTGTCAAACACAAGGTTACTATAATCATTTACTGATGTGTATTGTATGTCTACTGTGTTCCATTAATCTGCCTTTCTATTTCTTAGTCAATACCAGATACTTTTGATAATTACTACCTTGTAATACAATTTAAAGTCTGGTACTGCTAAACCTTCTTTACATTTTTTCACTAATTCCTTTTGTATTCTTGACCTTTTGTTCTTCCAAATGAATTTTTCTATTTTTTTCTAGCTCAATAAAATATTTTTTTGGTAGTTTAATTGGGATGGCATTGAATAAATAGATTAGTTTAAGTAGAATCATCATTTTTATTATATTGGCTCTGCCTACCAATGCACAATGAATATTTCTTCAATTTTCTAAGTCTGACTTTATTTGTATAAAAAGTGTCTGATAATTACGTTCATATAGTTCCTAGGTTTGTTTTGGTAGATATACTCCCAGGTATTTTATACAGTCTATAGTTATTGTAAATAATGTATCTTTTATTATTTCTTCTTACAGCATTTTGTTAGTGATATAAATGGCTTTTTCCTTAAAATGATAAGAAGCATCTATCTAAAACCATTAGCAAGCATTATTTGTACTGACAATAAACTAAGAGCCTTCTCAGTGAGATCAGAAGTGAAACAAGGATGCCTATTATTACCCATCTTATTCAATATTTTATTAAAAATGATTGAAACAGCAATAAGAGAAGAAAACGAAATTAAGAGAATCAGAATGGGCAATGAGGTAATAACACCTTCTGTCTTTGCAGACAATATGAAGATGTACTTGGAAAATCCTAAAGAATTCAATTAAATGCTCTTAATTTATTCAATTCGATTCAATTTATTTAATTAATTTAATTTAATTCAATTAAAAAGTTAGATGAAACAATTAACAATTTTAGCAAAGTAGCAGGATATAAAATAAACCCCCCCCCCCAAATCATCAGCATTTTTATATATCACCAACAAAATTCCACTTCTGTATGACCAGTTATCCTGAGTATTGCTGAGTTCATCCCTATGGGAGGAGTGAAATGAACTCTAGCTATGGAGTTAAAGGACCCAGGTGCAAATCTTTCCTCTGATGTTCACTACCTGTGTGACTCTGGAAAAGCCACTTAATTTCCCTGAGCCTCAGTTTCCTCATCTAGTAAATGAGAAGTTTTTATTAGATATCCTTGGAGATGCCTTTCACTTCTCAGCCTCTGATGAGGATTCAAGTTGGAGGTAGCATTTACAAATAATTTAAAAAGTAAATAGATGATCAATGGTCAGGTAGGTGATGCAGTGGATAGAGTGCCAGCTCTGGGGTCAGAAAGACCTGAGTTCAAATCCAACCTCAAGCACTTCCTATCTGAGTGACTCTGGGCAAGTCATTTAACCCTGTTTGCTTTTGTTTCCTCATCTGTAAAATGAGCTGGAAAATGGCAAACCACTCCAGTATCTTTGCCAAAAAAACCCCAAATGGGATCATGAAGGGTTGGACATAACTGAAATGACTGAACAACAAAATTATGATCAGTGCTCTGAAATGTATAAAGTTAGGAATCTCAGCTCAGCGAGATCTGAGTTTGAATCCACCTACAACTAGTGATAGTTGTGTGACTTTGGAGAAGCCACTTAACTTCACCACTTAACCTCAGTCTCCTCATTTGTAAAATGGGCATGATAATACCAGTAGCGCTTACCCTACAGGGTTTTTGCAAGGACCAAATGAGATGATGTCTGTAAAGCATCTTACAAATTAAGAGACTGTATATAAGAGGCTACACAAAGAGACTACATAAAGCTGGCATTGTTATTATCTCACTTAAGATGAAACAATGTAAGGAAGGATGATTAAATAAAAAGTTTTCCACAAGACCAAAGAAAAGTCAATCAAGCTTTTTGCTTGGATTGAGATATGCCATATAAAGATTCTAATTTTAATTATTTGGTCATAAAGCTCATGGACTTCTAAGGTAAATGGCTTAATTGTAGAGTATTTTTATTGTGTGCAATAGTAAGATTTTGTATTGTATAATTTGGTTGCTGTTGCTCTTCAATAAAGAATTTTAATAGTAATTTATGCCTAGAGTGCATTGGAGCTGAGGCATTCAACCTGAATTAGATATAAGGGGTAGAGATCCAATAAAACCTGGTATGTGCTGTCTGCTAGAGCAAGTGATAACTCTTGAGTTTTGTGGGAAAGAATGAGAAAGAGAGGGAGAGAGACACAGAGAGAGAGAGACAGAGACAGAGAGGAAGGAAGGAAGGAAGGAAGGAAGGAAGGAAGGAAGGAAGGAAGGAAGGAAGGAAGGAAGGAAGGAAGGAAGGAGGGAAGGAAGGAGGGAGGGAGGGAGGGAGGTAAGGGAAGGAGAGAGGGAGGGAGGGAGGATGGAAGAAAGGAAGGGAGAAAAGGAAAATGAGCAAGAAAGAGAGCTAGAAAGAAAGAAAAAAGTTGACTGCTATTTTATTTTTACTGACATATTCTACCTGTAGGTCAGACAATTCAAAGAAAAACAAGATTAATGAGAACATTTTAAATGAAGGGCAAAATAAAAGAGTAACTATGTCAGAAATTAGAAAGAACAAGTAACATGGAATGTAGAGACCTCTTCCAGATAATTTAGCTAAAAGAATTTGCTGTTCAGAAAAAGAGAGAGAGAAATTAGCAAGATTAGCTATTTCTGTTCATCATAGCTGCTCAAATTTGTGTCCTTTCTGTGGAATGGGGCCTGGTTTGTTTATTTTTTTGCTTGTTTTTGGTTTTCAAGCATTCTTATGGGTTGAGTGTCTCAACTCCTGTGATTTTAGAATCTTGTCTCCTTCTTTTAATCCTGAGCCTTTCCTCTGAGCAGAAATTCTTCCTTTCGCAGGATAATTTGCTACACTGAACAGGACTTTTCTCTCCAGGCACTTCCCTCCTCCTTTCCCTCTGCCCCCCAGGCCACTTCTGTAATATCCTACTGAATTTGAAATCTTATGAAACATATCTCCCCAATCTCTACATCTATTCAAGCAGCCAACTCCCTGGAAAATTTAGTTTTCTAAAATCAGGACTGATTTCCGAATTTGCTTTCAAATGATCAGACAAGGTCAGAAGGACACTGAATTCACTGATGAATTTTATATTTCATCTGTAAAATGAGAGGAATAATGTCTGACTCTAATAATATGAGACAATGTCTGGCTCCACTCTAAATCTATCATAATATGAGCCTGCTAAAAATTCACATTTAACTTTTCAAATAGTGAAATTTTGAAAATTTCCCCAAATATAATGAATATTGCAGGAAAGAGCAGTTGGATGTATATATCTTTTTTGCCTGATTCTCTGCTTTTCAGCTTTTTTAGTTGCATTTATTTGGTTTCACATTCTGAAAGGTTGCATAATATTTTGGAGGGCAAAGAGAAAGGAAGGGTAGGACAAGAGAGAGTCACGTAATTTGTTTAATTGTTTTTAGAGAATTGTTCTTTAGACTTGACATTTTGGGGGCATATAATATTTTCTTCCTGGGCATTTTAGATGTAAAAAATGTTGAAAAAAAGCACTTACTCATTGCATTGTGAAGAAAGTGGTTCAGTTAACTACTTAACATTTTTATGTTATTCAATTGTTTTCAGTCATGTCCAACTCTTCATGACCCCAGTTGAGGTTTGCTTGGCAAAGATACTGGCAATGGTTTGCCATTTCCTCCTTTAGTTCATTTTGTAGGTGAGGAAGCTAAGGTAAGCAAAGTTAATGATTTGCCCAGGGTTACACAGCAAATAAGTGTCTCAGGCCAGGTTTGAATTCATGAAAAAAGATGAGTGTTCAAATTCCAGGTCAGACACTCCACTTGGTCACCTAGCTCCCACCTAGTTAACATGATTCTTGTCCATATGTAAAAAAACAAAAAATGAAATGAAAAAATAGCCAACCAAAAAATCAAATCCTTCCTCTGGGAACATGTTACTGAATAAAGATGGTTTTATTTGTCATAAAGAACTGAGTTCTCCTTTAATTTGAAGAGTACAAATTTACATTTTTGTAACTTCATGAAACAAAATTAGTAGGAACATTTTCTATGTTACCCAAACAACATTGATCACTCATAGATTAGTGATTTGTCCATATTTTAGCCAAAATGATGAAGGTAGTTGTCATTAAACTTTAAAGAAATCATATTATAGTTATTTTATTCTAATAAATCCAGATAAAACTTGTATAAACTCATAACAAGGGGCAGCTAAGTGGCACAATGGATAGTCAGGAGGGCACTTCAGTTTGAATCCTGCCTCAAACACTTATTAGTTGTGTGACCCTGGGCAAATGACTCTGACAGCTGTAGTTTCCTCAATGGCAAATTGGAAATAATGGTATCAACTGTCTCATAAGATTTTTGCAGGGAACAAATGAGAATATGTGTAAAGAACCTTGCGAGCTTTAAGTCTCTTAAGGCAGCAATAATTATAGTAACAATATAGATTCTATTGACCAAGTTAATTGCACTGATGAATTGAACTAGAAATCTGTTATCATTGTTATTACTTCAGAGAAAAGGATATTTTCTTATTTTAAACTTCTAAGTATCAAAAACTATACAGACAGCAGCATGGGGTTAAGAGATTATACATTCAAGAGATATTAAGTACTCATTCTATATAAGGCACTCTGTGCTAGGTGCTGGGCTATGCAGACAGGTAAGACAAAAAATTTTGCTTTCAGGGAGCTTACATTCTGATTGGAGAAAGATAAGTGTAAATAAATACTGTGTATATGGAAGAGTGAGGTCAGGGGTAAGGAGATATCCTCACAAAGTGCTATAAGAAATTTACAGAGGAAGTAGTCACTTTCACTTGGGATGGAGAGAGTCAAAGGTCAGGGAAGGAAGTTTCATGGAGGAGGATTGTACTTGAGTTGGGTTCAGTCAATCAATTCATATGTATTTATTAAGCTTCAATTATGTGCCAAGTACTGTGTGCTAAGCTCTAAAAAGCTATAACTGACAGTCCCTGCCCACAAGGAGCTCACAATCTAATAGGGAAAACAAACAAACAAACATGTACAAACAAGCTATATACAGAATAAATAGGAACAAATTAAGAGAGAAAAGACACTAGAATTAGAGTCTGGGAAAAGATTCTTGTAGAAGATGAGATTTTCACTGAGACTTAAAAGAAGCCAGGGAAATTAGTAAGTGGAGATGAGGAGGGAGAACATTCCAGTCATGAAGGACAGCCAGAGACAATGCTCAGAACCTACAGATAGAATGTTTTGTTGGAGATGCAGGAAGGAGGCCAGAATCACTGGGTCATACATACATGTCAGGGAATAAGGTAATTTAAGTAAATGGGGCAAAAATGTAATATGGCAACAATTTTGACCTCAATGACAGAAATGAAGAGCAAAGGTTGGGACTAGCCCCACCTCTCCAAAGTCCCTACTTGAGGCTTATAGAAGCTTCTAGATACTTTGCTTAGCTAAGGTACTACCTGCTTAGGGGCTGTGCTAAGCACTTCAAAAATATTATCTCACTTGTTACAGTTAATTTTGTATTTCATGGGTGCCAGTGTAAGACTCTAAAAGTCCATGTGTTATCTCTAGGTGATCCTATGTGACCAACGTACTTCATTGTTTTATTAATCTTTTTTTCTGAAGTTAACAGGTAGTTCTAAATATACAATTTTTTTTAATTTTAGTTTTCCATTATTTTAAAGAAGACTGTTCTTACTATATGAAGAAAAGCACACCTTTAGCTCAACCCCTCTATATATATTCTTGATTCTATCCTTCTGTCTCTTTATCAGATTGCCCCAACTGTCATCTTCATTTTCATCTTCATTCTCTCCCTCTCTACTGACTCCTTTACTCCCTACACACTTGCCTATGCTTCCTCTATCCTTAAAACCAATGGTTCTCACTAAATCCTACCAATACCACCAGCTATCGTTCTATCTCTGTCCTCTTCTCAGTTAAATTCCTTGAAAAAGCCATTTGCACTAGATGCCTCTCCCTCCACTCCTCTCTCTCTTCTAAATCCCCGTCAGTCTAGTTTCTGATCTCATCTGAAACTGCACTTTCCAAAGTTACCAATGATCTCTCAATCACCAGTTTCAATGACCTTTTCTCAATCTCATTCTTCTGGATGTCTCTGAAACATTTGACACCGTTGACCACTAAGTCCTCCTGGATCCTCTGGATTTTTGTGAATTTGCTTTCTTACGGTTGTCTTCCTTTCTGTCTGATTGCTCCTTCTGCCTCTTTAGCTGGCTTTTCATGTCATGCACACTAACTGTGGGCTCCAAGGTCTGTTTTGGGATACTCTTCTCTCTTCTCTATTTTCTCCCATGGTGATTTCATCAGCTTTTATGGGTTCAATTATCACCCCTATGCATATGATTACCAGATCTGGTTAGTCCATCTTCTTTCCCAAGCTCCAGTTCCACATCACCAACTGCCTATTGGATATTTTGAATTAGATGTAACATAGGGACCTTAAACTCAACATGTTCATAATAAAACGCATTCTATTTCTTCCCCAACTCCAAACCATCCCCCTCTTCTGAACTTTGTTATTATTTTTGAGGGCACCATCAGTCTTTGAGTGACATAGGTTTGAAACCTCGGTATCCAAACTCAATGCCTTTCTTTCCCTCACCCCATATATCCAATACATTACTAGTATTAGTCCTTTCTCTGCAGCATCTCTTGTACATCTCCACTAACCCAACTACCATTCTGTTTCAGGTCCTGATACCCTCTTTCCCTACCTCAGGTCTCTCCTAATTGCAACCTGCCCCTTACTCAGCTACCAAAGTTATTTTCCTAAAGCACAGAGATCTGACCGTGTCACCCCCTGCCCTGAACCAAATAAGTTCCAGTGACTGCCTTTCACTTCCAGCATTAAATATCCAGTTCTTTGGCATTTAAAGCTCATCACAACCTGGACACACTTTACTTGCCCAATCTTCTTATCTTCTCCTCTCCTCCATATACTCTTCAGTCCACCTATACTGCACTACTTGCTACTACTCACAGATGACATTGTATCTCCCATTCATGCCTTTTTGATGGCTGTTCCTCATGCCTAAATTTCTGTTCCTCTCAGCCTCTGATTCTTGGAATCTCTGACTTCCTTAAAGACTTAGCTCAGGGGCAGCTAGGTGGCACAGTGGATGGAGCTCCAGCCCTGGAGTCAGGAGGATCTGAGTTGAAATCTGGAATCAGATACTTATTAGCTGTGTTACTCTGGGTAAGTCACTTGCCCCTGATTACCTCCCCAAAAAACTCATTAATAAAAAAGATTTTTGCTCAAGTACTACTCCTCCCTTTTTTGGTTTTCCTACCTCTTCTTGTCACCCCCTTCTAAGAGTACCTTCCATTTATACCGCATCTATTTTATATGCTCTGATTCTTATCTATTGTCTTCCCCATTAGAATACAAGCTCCCTGTTGGTAAAAACTGTCTTTGTTTTTGCTTTTTCACATAATATAGTGGCTAGTATATAGTTAGTGCTTAATAAATGTTTGTTGATTGGTTGATGAGCTCTAGAACTAGAAGGGAATCTCAGAGCTCTTCAAAGTTCAGTCCTTTTATTTTACAGATGAGAAAATTGAGGCCCAGAAAAGTGAAGTAATTTGCCCAAGGTCACGCAGAGAATAAATGAGCAGAGCTGGTATTTGAACCTAGGATCTCAGACTCCAAACTCAGCCCTCTCTCCCCTGGATCAACTTTCTTTAACTGTGAAACAGTATGACAGGAAGAAATGAGGCTAAGAGTGAGCTCCATGTTGCAGAGGGTCCTCTTTTAGATACACAAGTAGTCACTACTGGTCCATGCAGCAGCTTATTTGATTGGTGACCTTGAGCAAACCATTTAATTGCCCTATGCCTCAATTTCCTCAGTTGTAAAATAAGGATGATGCTTGCTGCCTCCCTCACAGGGATTAATGAGTTAATGCTCATTAAATGCTTTGAGCTCATCAGATGAAAGGCCTTATATATACTAAGTAAGGGCACTATATAAATACAAAGCAGTATTCTAACAACCTGCCACTAAGTTTGTTATTTTTAATTGCCTTTTGAAAACAAGAAACAACCATGACTTTTCAGGGATTGGCATTTAACCTTGTCTCAAGCAACTGGATGGATGGATACCTTTGTAGTATGATTTCAGGGGTACAAGAGGTGACTTCTGACCTCACTGGTTCATATGCTCCAAATTTCTTTTGTAGTTTGCAAAGCCTTTTACTCTACAACTAGAGACAAAACAACATGAAACTACCCCAGGAGAGACAATACATTGACTTAAATTCATTCCATAGTGTAAATTATTGATTCCAAGAATTTGAGTTTCTTGACCAGTCTAACACTCTCCCCCCATTTTATAGATGAAGAAACTGGAGCCCAGAAAGACTAAGACTCAACCAAGGTCACGCTGGTATGAAGTCACAGAGTCTGTATTTGAACTATCATCATTTGGCTTTGAATTCAATATTCAGATCCTTTTCTGAATATAGGTTTTGATAATCAGGAAATTAGTAGGAATTTATTAAATGCTACTATACATCAGGCATTATGTTTGGCACTAGAGATACGAATATGACAGCTCAAACCATGTGTATGCTCTTGAGTTTACGTTCTATTGGAGGAAGCAACATGTGCCAACATAAGGTATCCAAAAAGTCGTAGTGCAATTTTAAGCTCTTGAAACTTCAGACTTTTGAAACCCCTTGTACAAGTATATAATAATAAACACAAAATAAATACAAGGTAGTTAGGACGGGAGGGCAATCAATCAACAAGCATTTGTTAAGCACCTACTGTGTGCTATGTTATCTACAGATGGATTGATTAAAAGATGCTTTGCATCTTTTGCTAAGCATCATCTCAACTATATCATACACCTGGAAGAAGGGAAAGAGGGGCCTCAAAGGAGAACTTAAAAGATGGCAATGGAACTGAAACTGGGGTTTACCAAAGAAAGACTACCTAAATCACAATTTTTCTCCGTCTCTCTGATGTGAAGGGCTGACTTCTATGACCTGCTTTTTAAAAGTAATTTAAGTTATTTTTGTAGAAAATGCATCTAGATTGAGCCAGTTAGTGATTGTATTACTAATGAAAATCACTACTATCTAAATTCCTAAAAATAAATTAGGAATGACCTTGAAAATAAAATAGTCCTGTAGGAGCCTGCTGGTGGAGTTATCATCTAAGCGTGGCTCACACCAGTCCAATTTCTAGGTTGAAGACTGTATAGACAGAAAAAAATTCAATAGTGAAAAATGGAGGAGGAGGTGAGAGATGAGACAGCCAGCAGATAATGCTCTAAGTCCTTAGAGAATGCACAAGAATCAAGTGGGGTTTGTTGGGCAGTGGGGTCTGGAGAGTGGAAATCACTCTTGCTTTATGAATTTCCGCCTTTACGTACTAAGACACTGTCTTCATTAGCCAAAATGGTGGCTTATCAACCTTTGGCATACACTATTTGTTTCCATTACGAGTTGTTTCCTCAATCCCATTTTCCCAAGCAATCTAGACAAAAGCAAAGAAAATGATTGAACGTTAAGCATTTTTAGGACCACAGGACTCTAGTGAATGATTACTATCCATTTACTCAATGATCTTCTAAATTCATCATTGAATTCCCCATGTCCAAATAATGTATCACTTTTCTTTGACTACCAATGGGATCTTACCATAAAAGTGGAAAATATCTTCTTTGATATTTTGTACTGAAGGGAAAATACCTGACACATACCAGAAATAGAAAGCTAAAGAAAAGTGATTTGGGGACAATTTACTGATTTGTTAGAAGTATGCAACTCAACAATTACTGAGTACATAGTAACTGCTCTGTAATTTAAATTTACAGTTTTAGAAAAAGGCCTTGGACATTGAGAGGCCAAGTGATTTGCCCAGTGTCACCTCCAGTATGAATCAGAAGTAGGACTTGATTGCAAAGCATCTTGGCAGCTGATTAGAGAACTCATTATGCCATGGAGCCCCTCTCTTCCTTTAAAGAAGCAAAATTCTTCCCAAAGATGTCTTTTTTGTGAGTTGGGATTGTCTCTTTATACTTGTATCCCCAGTGCCCAGCACAATGCTTGGCACACAGTAGGTCCTTAATAAATATTTATTGATTGGTTATACATTAAACCAATATTCTTTTCTTTTTTTCTGCCTAAATATGGGGACAGTGGCACTGGAAACCTATTGCAGAGGGGGCCATCCTACTCTCTTACCAGTCATCTCCAAAAGCACCTGTTTAACTTATATTTGCAATAAACTCCATGGACTTTCATTATCAGCTTCCCAAGGGCTCACTCAGAAAATAGAAATGTGCCAATTTGGCCCGAGTGTGACCCATATATTTTGGGGAAAAAACCCTGCTGATCAATTTTTCTTATCATTTAAACTCAAGCACAAAATTGTTTTTAGGGGCCAAATTTCTGGTCTATTGAAAGTTGATTGTATTTGTGGGCTGAATTTGGGTCCTCAAGGCCAAACAGTTTCATTTCCTTGGCAATGCGCCTTTATGGGAAACTTTCCTAATCAGGGACACTTAAGGGAGGTCTGCTTCAGTACTCACAGCTAACCGCTGATTCCAGCACTCCGAGTAGCTGCCTGCCATCCACTCAATCAACTGGTAGTCTCCCGGTAATTGTATTCAATCTCACCAGCCATTTGATCAAGTGAACAGCGTTTACAGTGAGAGTGAGGAATTTGGTGGGAAAACAGGCCTTTGTCATTTGTCCCTTTTGTACCATTCATTCTTTCTGATAGCCCTTTGGATTGCAAGCATCACTTACGTTCATGATTTTTTTAAATATCTACCTTCCAAGGATGTTGGCAGGCTTAATTAATGTTTGTGAGAAGAGCTTTCAGGTCTATAGATGAAAGGCAATGGGAAAGTACCAAGCATTAGTATTAATATTATTAATGATGATTATGGTTATCATTATGATCCCCAGCTATTATTATAATTTTCATTGGAAATAGTCTGAAGCAATAGCCCCGATGAAGTTTCTTGAGAAGAGTTACTTCTATCAGCCTAAGTCGATCTGTAGCTTCATCTTACTTACTTAAAGAACTTAAGCCAATTGAAGCAATGGAACTTAGTAGAATTGGAGGGTAAATCACATTAGCTTTGGGACTTGATGTAAGAGATTGCTCATGAATTTCACAAGGATTTCTCCTCTTCGTTTGTGCCTCTGCACCAGTACGGAGCATTTTCATTCAACAGGGACTACCTGTCATATGAGGAGAATCATTTCGGGTCAAACCCTTCCTTCTCATTCTTCATTCGGCTGAAGCACCTATCCATAGAGGGTCTAGTTTTGGGATAAAGCTTCTCATGCAATGGGAATATATTCGGTCTATGATTTCTTGAATGACTAAAACTCACTGTTTTGCTGCGAGCATAGTGTCTGCCCAACTAGTTCTCTTTTGTGGCTGAGGTTTTCACTGAATTGATTGGATTAAGTAGGTGTTGTGCTATGGTGTAAGGAGCTGAAACTTAACATTTTTACATCTGAAGCAAGTGACAGGGGCTGGAGATTGGGTGGGTTTACCTAGGGTGTGAAGGAGCAGGAGCATCCCAGGGGATTTATTGCATTTGGAATTCCAAAGTAAGGAAAGATGGCAGTCCCTCTTATTTTCTGTTTGTCAGGGGGAGAGGGTGAAGGGCAAAAGGCTCAGGATAAGACCCCTAGGTCCAGTCCCAGTGGAGGAAGGGAAAAGGGAGCCCCTACTGACAGGGGCATAGATTTCCCAATCCAGTCCTAGTCCATTAGTCCTGGGCAACAGCTGACTCTAAGGAGTTCTTTCTAAAGAGAAAATTGTCACGACTGGGAGGCAGAGGACCACAAGACAAAACAGAGCACAAGATGGACACTGGAAGGGAGAAAATTAAGCAAGCAAGCTTTATTGAGAGGAAGGACTTACCATACCAAGGGGCATTCAGGGAGGATGAATGCAAGGCAATCCATGGGGGTCCTAGATGGAATTAGGTGCAGAAAACTAGTGAAGGAGGCTGAGTTTTTATAGAATTCTTATCTGGGTCAAGGAATAACAGGTATTGGTGGAGTGGGATCAGGGAGCTTGGGGAAGGGAGCATCCTGGGAAATTAGTGGCTAGTTGATATTTGAACTCCTTGCTGGCAGAAAAAAAGAAGTTTTTGACCAACAGGTTTTACTTTAACAAGGTAGCTCTGGAGTTTTGAGCTTCCCCTAGACTTCTTCATTTAGCAGGGGAGGAAGGTTATTGATATCCTTACCACCATAAGGTTTCTAAATGCTTATAGAAGTATACCCAGAATGAGGCTGCAACTGATGAAATGGTGGGGTTAGGGAGGGGAGGAATCCTTTCAAGAATGAGGCTACCACCTCTGCTGTCAAGGAAACATGACTTGGCAGAGGGAGGAAATACTTTTCTGGATTAGATTCCTGGTATCCTCTAAATTTTCCTCCCAGGGCAAAGTTCTAATGACTTTTTCCTACTTATGGCTCTGGTTTTGTGTTCCCCCAAACCAACTACCAGTTTTTAGGGATAAAACAACTCAACCCCCCAAAAAGAGGCTCTCTCAAAACTAGTCTACTTGAAATTGTGAACATTACAAAGTTACAATGGGTCAAATTTAGGCATTTTTCAGGCTGCCAACATAATACTCTCTTATTCCTGATTCCTTCTCTGCCAGACTAGGCTATTCTGACCTTGAAAATAACCAGTGAATGCTTCATAATTCTCAAAAGGACGTACAAGAAGCTAATAAGAATATCAACTACATTTCAGTCTAACAGGTGAATAGAAAGAGATAACAAAAGAGTTTATAACAGAAAATAAGTGAGACATAATTAGGTGGTACATGGATCAAATTTTATGCTCTAAGATGTGTAACTTCCACTAAAATTTAACAACATCACACATGAGTATCTTGAGGGCAGAATCTGGACTTGTTGGGAAAACTTGTTTTTGTCTTTGACTCCATGAACACAAATGTATTTAATAAGAGAGAGAACATTGGCAAAAGACCAGTGAGGAGTGGTGAATAATTATGACATGCATGAAGGTTTATTTCCCCAGGAGAATATCCTGAAATTTGGGTAGGGAAGAAAGCCTCTCATTATTCAAAAAAAAGAAATCCTGGAAAAGCACTGTAATCTGAGTTATGAAGTGAGAATGTCAGGATCTTAGACTATACATTTGATACCAACTGTAGCTTAGAAAGAACAAGAGGAAGGTCAATATGATGGCTTCAATGGGAATTCTACAATATAATACTCTTGCATTTACATAGGGATTTATAATTGCTTTCCTTTAGTCCTCACAACTCAGTGAGAGAGTATTATACACCCAATTAATGTATGAGAAAATGGGAGCTCAAGATGTGTTTTCATACACAGACTGGTTGAGCGTTTGGACTGAATTGGCCTGTTATCAACTAGTTGGTAGTTGAACAATTTAGTTAGGCAACAGGTTAGACATCAGTAAGAGTAAATTCAGCCAAGACAACCACACCAAAAATTACTACAGCTGTAGAGTAATGAAATTCAGGTTTACAAGTAGAACCAATTAAATTCAGCTCAACTTAATATGTGCCAACTGTATGCAGAACAAGAAGTAAGTAATTTTCAAGATACAGACCTAGAAAATTCTCATTCTCAGGTGTTAGGCAGAGTTGGACAGAGCTTCAGGTCACTGCTACTCTTATCCTGAATCTTTCAGAAAAGTTCAAGTTCATCTAATTCTTCTCTGGGGTATTTTCATCTTGAACCTAAACACCTGGAAGATGCAAGTGTTCTTTCCTAGTTATTGTGAAGGATTCCTTTTAATTCAATATAATTCAATAAACATTTATGGAACTACAGTATGCCAGGTAGTCTACTAGGTGCTGAGGATACAAAGGGAAAGGGAATAAGTATTTATTAAGGGTCTACTGTGTACAAGAGGGCAGTGAGGTGGCACAGTGGATAAAGCTCCCGGCCTGGAGTCAGGAAGACCTGAGTTCAAATTTGACCTCAGATACTTACTAGTGAGGAGACTCTGAGCAAGTCACTTCTCAGTTTCCTGCTGTAAAATGAGCTGGAGAAGGAAATGGCAAACCAATCCAGTATCTTTGCCAAGAAAACTCCAGATGGGTTCACAAAGGTTCAGATGTGACTAAAATGACTGAATAATAACATGTACCAGGCATTGTGCTAAGCATTTAACAAATAACTTGTTTAACAAATAATAAATAACTTGTTTGACAAATAACAAATAACCCTGTTGAGATAAGTGCTGCTATGACCCCCGTTTTGTAGTTGGGGAAACACAGGCAAACTGGTTAAATGACTTGTTCAGTTAATAAGTGTGTGAGGTTGTATTTGAACTAAGGTCTTCCTAACTCCAAGTTTAGGGCTCTATTGACTGTGTCATCTAGCTGCCAAAGCAAATACCAAAATGGTCTTGCCTTTAAGATTATAACATAAATCAGCAGATGGGTAAATACAATATATATACAAAATGAAGTCCAAATGATTACTGTATGGTATGGGGTGAGGAGAAGGCTTACTGTAGCCTATGGAACCACAGCAGTACTTCAGGGGAAAGTCAGAATTCAGAGAAATAGAGGTGAGGAAAGGGAGTATTCCAGGCATGGAAGACAGTGCAGACAAAAGCACAAGGACAGAAGATGGAAGATCATGGGTAGGGAATAGAAAGTGACCCAATTTAGCTGTATTGTAGAGTCTACGAGAGGAAATAATGTGAGATTGGTGTGGAAAGATAGGTTGGAGCTGGATTGTGCCGAACAGTTGCATTGTTATGTTATCCTATTGTCCATAGGGAGCCACAGAAGCTTCTTGAATAGAGGAGAAGCATGATCTAACCCAGGAGGGGGGAACCTGCAGCCTTGAGGCCCTTTGAACTCAACTTGAGGACCTAGAGGCCACATGTGACCTTGAGGCTCCAGATTCCCCACCCCTGGTCAAGCATCAGTTTGGCAACTGTATGGAGGGGTAAAGAATGGTGAGAGCTGAAATAAGGAGACCAATTAGGAGGATATCGCTATTGTTGAGACAAGAAAGGATAATCTAAGTAGTGGTTGTATAATGAACAATTTAAGATAAAGATCAGCATACATGTTTTTCAGTTGGGAACCTAAATAGTTGGCTTATATTTTATTTGGACAGCATCATATTGGTCAAAAGATAAGCTTGAACTATTTAAATTGTAAGAATATGACTTAGACAATTATTAAAAATATTCATATTGGTCACAGTGTAACTTGTACTTTTTCCCCCCAAATCCAGTTTGTATAAAACTTGTGTTCTCAACAGTCAATGTTATTTGTCCTTGTATAACTATATTTCTTTCTTCTATAAAAGGGGAGATTTTATATTTGACCCTGGAGTAATAAGGAGCCACTGGAGTTTATTGAATGGAGAGATGATATGGTCAGACGTAAGTTTCAGGGAGTTCACTTTGATAGCTGAGTGGAGGATGTGGAGGAGAGAGCAAGAAATGTTTTGAACTTATTTCTTTTAAACTGATTCTTTGGGTCATACAGCCAATACCTGGGTCATGAGCATTTTGAGGTCAAGGGACAGTTTTTCATGATCGCAGATAGTCCTATTGATTCCTCAAGTCAGAATCTGAATTAATAGTATTTTCATCATTTCTTCTTTTCCCCCTCTTATTTGAGTGAGTCTATCAGAGGGCCTAGGATAGCTTTAAATTTCTCTCTTAAAAATAATCTAAGTGTTTCTCCATGGTTACCATAAAATCCATAGCTAGGCTGCTACATATGACCAAAGGGTCAGAGTTAAGCTTTTCCCCAGCTCTGATTTTGTCATGGGTGTTTTGTTCCGAATCTCTGAACTCCAATTCTGGCTGCTTCTGTCCAGGAAGCAGCATTTTTCTTACATGCAATGCATTTGTCTTTGGCTTGTCTCTTGCTTTAATCAAAGTTCGACTCGATAGTAACAAATGGCATTTGTATGCTTCTGAGGCTGAGTCTGACAAGCTATAATTAGAAATACTTTAGTTGACCTTTTATAAACCATGATCCCCAACAAAATTGTTCAGAATTACATTAAAAAAATGTTCTTGCATCTTTTGTGGGTGCAGAGAAGATTACAGGATACTTTTATTTTAGAATAATTACACAGTGACCTTCAGAGTTATTTGCAAAGGTCATATTCTTTTCACATACCCTCGATTTCCTTTCAGTTTTTCCTTTTGTCCCACCAGACATAAATTTAGCAAAGGAAGAAGAAAGAGAGAGTATTTTTTCTGTGGTTGAAAACTGAAGAAGATGGTTCCAAGTCCCCATAGGCACTCAGAGGGCTGTGGGTTATGATAGGCCATTTTCTACCATTTAGCTCCTGCATTATCACTACTCCTTTTTCTTCATTATTCTCCACTTATCACATGCAGCATCACTACAGAGCCCAAATAGAGGGTTGTAATTACCCAGCTGCCACCTGATAGTACCCCTTCTATCATCTTTATCTCACTAGGCCTTGCTGTTTCATCATTGGATAAAACTTGCCCATGGCAATGCCTGTGATAGTACATCTCAGAGATACATTTAAAGTTTACTCATTTATCGCAGAAAAATGCTGAACCCAGGCAATTATTAGATACACTTGCTAGTTTTTTTGTTCTGTAAGGTTACTTTAACTCATTCTATCAGATTTTTTTCCCTGTTCTTTGTGAAAATACTGAGGTCACCATGAACAGTGCACGAAATTTTAAAATTCCAGCATGTCCAGCCATGAGAATATGGAGATTCTGTGTGTGTTTGTATTTGTGTGTGCATGGGTGTGCGTGTGTGTTGTGTGTGTGTGTGTGTGTGTGTGTGTGTGTGTACATTTTCTGACACTGTGCTGATCATTCAGTTCAAGTACTTGAACTTGGTAGGCATAACCAGCAAACAACTCAGTTCCTTGAAGAGCTCTTAGTTGCAAAGTACTCAAGATTTGTCATATTTGGTAAAATGCTGACCTGCTAATGGATGTGAAACCAGAATACAAAAAAGTTAATGTACAAATATGTAAAAATGCATGACTCACCACTGTCTTGAATCATTTTCTAGGCTCTTTAACTGGCAATCATTCCAACCAAAGAACAAGAGATTTCAGTAGAAGTATGCTTTGTACGCTGGTTAATGTTGCGTAAGTAGATGACTAGTTTAGGTAGGTGAACATCACAAAACAGCAAAGGAGTAGACTATGCATAGATCTGACAATTTTGTTTTTCATTTAATGGTGTGTCTATTTATCTGATTATTGCTATTTTCACTGGTATCTGTTAGGACATCAAAAAAGGTTTTCCTTGATCCTTGCAAAGTAATTAATTGGGAAGGGAAGGAAGGGAAGAGGGAAGTATGGATAGACAGACTCTAAAGCTAATTGTTGTTGTTTTTAAAATTCCATTTCTACGTGCTTGAGAGAGAATTTAATTTAATGATAAAATTTGTAAATGTTTTTTGTTAACAATGTGCTTTTTTTTGTCAAGTGAGATTTTTTATTAACTTAATTTTTTTTAGTTAACTGCTTTTGAATTTTTAAAAAAGAATGTTTCTGAAACACTTTAAATGTTCCTTAAGCTTGTCTATTCCTCACATTTGTCAGGCTCCGTTTGCCACTTTGATGGGAATTCAGCCCATTTGCAAATGGGCTGATACCAGCATGTGGGTATTACCATATACAACTTCTAAAGAAGACTGACGGAAGGTGCACTTTGCTTGGGTGTTAGATGTGGTTTTAAAGATTGTATCCCATATGACTATTTAGTCTGACTTGATTAACTTCCCCCATGGGGTGATGCATTTAAAATAGCAAATAGTAACTTCACTTAATAGATTCCATTTCATTATAATCACGCGTGCTCACAAGCTGGAATGTCTTTTTTTCACCTTTAACCAAAGCTTCCTTTATTCCAAGGTTTGTTGAGGGTTTTTTATTTATGTTTCTCAGATTTCAAGAAAGTGAGAGTTGTACTTTGTGCTTCTGTATAGAAACATAGACAATTTCTGTCACTGAGTACCCTGAAAGTCAATGGGAGCTATGCAAAGAAGAAAAAGAATGAAATAATGCCTGTGGAGGATGCTTTGGAAAAGGGGAAAAAGCCCCACACAAATACAAGTCAGTATCTTTACTATATTTTTGGTAAAATGGAGAATTGAGATAGTTATTTTATTGTTGGAGAATCCTTGAAACAGATAGATTATTGGGGGAGAGGGGAGAAATTAGGCTTGTTCTGGAGCTTCCAACCATAATTCCCAACCTTTTTCTCCAAGACAAGCACAACAATTGTAATTCCTCTTCTATATATTTCTATATATTTCATTATGCATGTTGGAAAAACCTGCTGGTAATTAGAGTTCTTCAAAGGTGGAATGGGCTAACTCAAGAGATGGTGAGTTTCCTCTCATTTGAAGTCTTCACATCAGTACCGAGTGGCCATTTATCAAAGATGTTATAGTCACTCGGTCAGTCAACAAGCATTTATTAAATCTTTACTAAGTGCCAGTCACTTTTCTATTATGTCCAACTCTTTGTGACTCCGTTTGGGATTTTCTTAGCAAAGATACTGGAGTGGTTTGTCATTTCCTTCTCCAGATCATTTTATAGATGAGGAAACTGAGGCAAACAAGGTTGAGTGACTTACTCAGGGTCACACAACTAGTAAATATCTGAAGTTATATTTGAAATCAGGAAGATGAGGGTTCCTGACTCCAGGCCTTGTACTCTATCCACTGTGCCACCTAGCTGCCATTGTAGTCAGGTTGACCTGAGTTCAAATCCATGCTTAGACATTTACTAGCTGTGTGATCCTGGGCAAGTCAAATCACCTCTCTTTGCCTTAATCCACTGGAGAAGAAAATGTCAAACCACTTGAGTCAGTCAGCATGGACAGTATGTCCATGGGGTGCAACAGAGTTGGATATGACTAAATGACTGAACAAGTACCAAGTACTATGATATACAGCTGGGGATACAAAGAAAGGCAAAAGTAGTCTTTGCCCTCAAGGGGCTTATATTCCAGTGGGGATAGCTTGAATTGTTTAGACCACTAACTCTCTTCCAATTCAGGAATACCATGATGTTGTAAGTATTTTTTGTTGATTTTTCCCTCCCCTCCCAGAACCTTAACTTATGTTTTATATACTTTCCAGTAATTCACCCAGAGACACCATGATGTGATGGATAAAAAACTCAATTCCTTGGAGTCAGGAAAATATGGGGTCAAATCCTACCACTCCTACATAGTAGTTAGTTCTTTGACTTTGGGCATGATTTTTGTATTCCCAGCAATGAATTCTTTTCATTTTTAACTTACAAACATAAAACTTTAGATAAAATCTTTTTAAAACAATAGGAATTTAAAGCCCAGAATTAAAAATTTAACTCTTCCATTACATTTTATCTGCCATCAAATGAAATTTACATTTAATATAAGATCCAATTTTGATTGTCACCCCAATCTATGGTTCTTTATTCACAAGCTTCTCAAATTTTCTGAAAAACCATTTTGCAATCTCACCTTCACTGCTTTTGAAGACATGAGAAGACTTTCTATAAAGGGGGTTAAGCATAAATGGAGGGGGAGGGTACCATGTAACACTTAGGAAACAGGAATGCTATATTCATGGCACTGGTCTGCAGTTAATGTTTTCAATGTTCCAGTATATAGGAAGTGTTTAACTATCTAAGGGTATCTCAGTGTGTTACCTGAATCACTCTCATGTTGATTTCTGGAAGAAAGCTTATCTAAGCAATGGTTGAACCACATAACTATCTCTGACAGATAAGAGAAACAGGTAATGTATTACCTGTTTATCCTATTGTGCTTAATTAGAGAAGTCTGATAGCAAAACCAAAAATCTGAAAGGAAAAGATCCTCTTTTTCATCATTAAGAATCAAGTCCATTATCAGATGCTAGAAATTAAGAGAGATTTATCCTTCAATTCAAGTTTCATCTGTAAACAAACAAAATTTAATTTGGAGCCTAAATAATAATTCATATTTATATCAGACTTTATAGTTCACAAAACATTTTCCATACAATACTGTAAACTAGGTGATGCAAATATTATTCCTATTTTTATGGATGAGGAAACTGAGGTTAAGTGACTTGCCCACTGTCAAATAGCTCAGAAAATTCTTCATAAGTCTGTGCTTCATTTTTCTCATTCATAAAATAAAGGTGTTGGATTAGAAGACCTCTAAGAGATGGCAAACCATTCTTGAATATGCAGTAGCCAAGAAGACCCCTAATGGGATCATGAAGAGTTGGATATGACTGAAATGACCTATTGACAATAATAACAACAAAGATCTCTTCTAACTCTGAATCTATGATACAGTTACTCTCAAGTTAAATATTCTGCCTTTCTCCAGTATAGTAGATAGACCATTATTCAGCTTAGAGTCAGAAACTCTTGAGTCTATATCCTGGTTCAGCATTTGACTTCTGTGTGACTATAATAAGTAAATCATTTAGACTATCTGAGTATCATTTTCACCACCTGAAAAAAAATGGATAATAATACTTAACACTACCAACTTTACAGGGCTGTTGAAAGGCTAGTACTTCGTAAACCAAGTGCTATAGTAACATGAGTGATTATTATACAAAGCTGTGATTCAATCATTAAATTTGAGCCTAGTGAGTAAGCCCTTCTTTTTCCTTTCTTCACCACTCAGTCCATCAAGGACAAAGTAGAATGTCCCATCTTGCTGATTGGACTGTTGCTACTATTGGAGCCATTGTCCCAAGTAAACATAACACACACAGACAGACGGGGAAGGAGGGAGAGAAAGAGAAAGAGAGAGAGAGAGAGAGAGAGAGAGAGAGAACTAGATATATCTATCCATCATTTGCTGAATGGTTTAGGTAACTGGTAATGCCACCCTCCACCTTTTCCACTTTCTTGGTAATGTTGTCTTTATTCAATTGATTTCCCTCTCCCCTAGTCCAAAATCTTTGCAGTCCCTGTAGTGCACAGAGATGTCTTGTGCTTGTGGTTGGGGGTGGGGGGCGAGTGGGTATGGGGAGAAAGGAGCTAGAAAGTGAGAGAATAGAAGGAAGAGAAGGTCTACAGAGAATAGCAATCCACTTTTAACTTCCTTCTCCTTTTGTGCTGCCTTCTAACATACCTTCTTAGACTCTTGCCAAGCCCTTTGGCAAGGATTCAGAAAGCATGAAGCTTTGGGTGCACACCCGTTCAGCAGCAGCTTGAAGAGGTTTCATATGCGTTCCCACCCACCTGAGCAATTGAGTGCTGGGCCATTAGTTTGAGTTGGCAAGGATTGTTGGCTTAACTTTTTCTTTCTTTTTCTGAAAGCTCTGATTTGTGTTACGTGCACCCTGACATAAAATGACATGCCATGTCATGTCCATTTTAGTGCAAACTTTATTGAGCATGTGTGTGTCATCCATTCTGACTACCTTTTAGCACGTTATATAAAAGTCTAGGTGTCATTATGGCACCTCCTAAAAGCAAGTCTATTGATCTATTAAAAGAAGCACTTTTAATTAAGCTATAATATGTGGTTGAAACAGAATGCCTAGCAGTAAATGTCTATACTCAAGTGCCAAAGCAGGTAATGACCGAAACATATTTGAGGCACTTGCCAGACTTGAAAGCTGCTTGTCATGAACGCATTCTCAGGCATTTCCACCCCCCTTCTCATGAAGGAAATGTGTTGATTTTTGTATTTTTTCTTATGCTGTCTTTGATGTAGTGGCTAGCAAGGGTTCTTAAGCTGCGATCCATGAACATTTTATTTCAATATAATTGTTTTCCTTTGTAATCCTATGTTTTTTAATTTTATACATTTTAAGACATTATTCTGAGAAGGGGTCCATTGCCTCATCAGATTTTCAAAGTGGGGGGAGCTCAATGATGCAAAAAAAAGCTAATAAATCCTGGCTAGTGTGCCATATTTAGAGTCAGGAACGCATGCATTAAAAATCCCATCACAGACCTTTTCTAGCTATGTGACACTCGCAAGTCATATAGTCTCTCTTGGCTTTAGTTTTCTCATCTGTAAAATGGAGATATTAGCACTTACCTTTCCCTTGGTTAGACTGGAAGCTTAGGAAAAGGGATTGTTTCATCTCTGTATCCTCAGCACCTGGCACAGCGCTCGGCACATATTAGGTGTTTCATAAATACTTGCTAATTGATTGATTGTAAGGAATGGAAGCCTTTCCCAGTCCTCTTTAATGGTAATGCCTTCCCTTTGTTGATTACCTCCAATTTATCATGTATATATCTTACTTATGTATAATTATGTTCATATTGTCACCCCCACTAGATTGTGAGCTCTTTGAGGGCAGTAACTGGTTTGGGTTTTTGTTTTTACCTTGCTTTGTATCCCCAAAGCTTAGCACAATGCCCGGCATGTGGTGGGTACTTAATAAAATGTTCATTGACTGATGAACTGAAGCACTTTAAAAATAAAATGTTCATTAACTGACTGATGAACTGAAGCACTTTAAAATACTTTTGTATAAATATTCTACATGTAAATATTATAAATATATAGTTGGATGTATGTTAGTTTTTATTACTGATATAATAGTTATTATTAAGAGCAACAAAAGCTAAATTAGCCAGATTTCAAAAGGCATAAAGAATTTCATCTGTTCTCTATTTGATTTTATCCAAGGAACTCTCATCTGCATCTGACCTAACACGTGTGGTCACCTTTACTCTTTTATATGCTTCCTCACCCTTCATTTTGAAAGGCATTATTTCTTAAAACTCTTTCCTAACTGAAAAAGATTAATATAAAAGAGCAGCCACAGTCATTTAACAGATATTAGGGCCTCTCTTTCCTTTTCATTTTAAAGGATTTTACAGTTAGAGAGGCAGTGATGTCTTTACAATAAACATTAGGTTGAGGCTTTGAAGTCGTGAGTTTTATTTTTCTTCTCGTTTTGACTCATTTGCTAACCTTAGTTTTCCCCTCTATATGTATGGGTCAATCTCAAACTGAAGTACCTAACACCTTCAGTTGTTTTCATCCAGGAAAGATGCTCCTTTCCTTCCCCAAACAAATAACTCAGGAAATGTTTTTAAATGAAGAAAAAAAACCCCAATAGTCAATGATTGTCACTTTTGCCATTCCTTAGACCACATGCCTTCCCCATTCTGAAATAATCTCTTGTGTCTCCTTCATTTACCCAGACTATACACATTTTTAAAGACACAGATCCCACTTTCTTTAAGAAGCCTTCCCTGACTACTCCCGCCCTCTTCGCCTTCTCCTCTGAACTCCCAGAGCACTGCATTGGTCTGTACCATGTAATTTAGCACTTAATTATATACTGTCTTGTATTGTTTGCTATTGTTTTATGTATTATTTTGTTCTTGATCAGACGGTAAGTTCCTTGTGGGCAGAAAAAAAGTCTTGTACTTCTTGATCCTCTATGTTACCTATCAGCTAGACCTATAGAGGCTGCCCAATTAAGGCTTTTTGACTGATTGATTGACGTATGGGCCACAGATTTTCTTATTTTGATCTTCAGTTTAAAAAATAGATGCAGCAATTTGGAACTATGCCCAAAGTTAAAACTGTGTGTACCCTTTGAGTCGGCACTACCACTATTAGACCTTAAACCCCAAAGAGATCAAAGAAAGATGAAAAAGATCTATATGTGCAAAAATATTTATAGCAGTACTTTTGATGGTGACAAAGAACTGGAAACCGAGGGAGTGGCCTTCAATTTCAGAATAACTCAACAAATTATATCATGATGCATATAATGGAATGTTATTGCTGTATAAGAATGAAAGAGATGATTTCAGAGAAATCTAGGAAGACATATGTTCTGATGCAAAATAAAGAGAGAACAAAGAGAAAAATGGTTTCATTAACACCGTTGTAAAGAAAAAGAACTTTGGAAGACCAAAGAACACTAATCAATGACAATACCAGCCATCATTGTAGAAGACAGATAATGTAGCACGTGATCCCCCTCTTGACAGAAAGCAGAATGAGTCATTAATTTTGGGATATGACCAGTGTTTGGATTTGTTTTACTTGACTATGCATATTTGTTTCAAATGTCTGTTTTTCTTTTTTTCTGTTTCAGTGGGGCAGAGGCAAGATGGGCAAGAGAGAAAATAGATTTTTGTTAATGGAAAAAAAAAGCAAGTTTTGAACTAAGGCTTCAAATCACCAAGAGTAAGTTAGGTATAATTCAACATCTGTACAACAATTACTTATTAAATGCCTACTATATGACATGTACTGTGCATGACTAGGGGTTCACGGACAAAAATTAAATAATCCCTGCCTTAGGAAGCTTATATTCTATTGGGGGGCAGTCAGTAATTATTTCAAGCTAAGTATACTGTCTAAGCTACTCCCAAGAAAAAATGTCATTTCTGAATATCTCTGGTCTAGATCAAGGTGTAGATTTAAACTGGGATACAACTACAGAGAAAACTCTAATCTAATTTATTCTGAAGAGTTCAATCATTCATCCAGGGGCTGGGTCCCAACCAGGTCCTGTTGGCCTAAATGGTGAATTGGAGATGATATGAATGTTGAGAGAAAGGGATATCTACGTCATGTTGACACTTGTGATTAATAAGAAATATTAATCAGTCTTACATATACCTTAAGATTTGGGAGAACAGGTTTCAGAGACCTAGAGTAGGTAGATAGGTAGAATTACACAGCTTAAAAATTTAAAAGGAACCTTGGCTCAAAGGGGATGGAAAGATTCCAAGAATGAAATTCTGGCAATGCAGCCATGCTGAACTGATGGCAGGAGGACTCTCTGTGAGGAGAGCAGAGAGGCCAACTTTTGACCCCAACCTCCTGCTTTCCTCACTGGCAGGAATTAAAGTCTTCCTTGGAGAAGGGTAGAGGAGAAGATGCTAGAGATGTCTTTTCTTGCCTCACCATGAGCCACACATGATACACACACACACACACACACACACACACACACACACACACACACACACACACATCCTTGCTACTCAGAAAAGAGAAGGAGGCAAAGTGAAGACCTTATAGTCTTTTGTAAGATCTACACCTGCAGAAAATAAGATAGTTACTTCTCAGTGATCAAATTATTAAGTTTTATTTTTTTTCCTTTTTATACCGGTTTAGTAGCCTCCTCAGTTTAGCCTCTTCTGCGTTTTAAAATCACAACAAAAAAACTTTCTTTCACACAAAAATGTAGAGGTGATTGGGCAACTAGATACCAGCAGTGAATAGAGTGCCAAGCCTGTAATCAGGAAGACTTATCTTTGTGAATTTAAATATGACCTCAAACATTTACTAGTTGTGTGTCCCTGGGCAAGTCACTTAACCCTGTTTGCCTCAGTTTCCTCATCTATCAAATGAACTGGAGAAGGAAATAGCAAGCCATTCCATTATCTTTACTAAGAAAACCCCAAATGAGGTCATGAAGAAGTCAGCCACAACTGAAAAAAAATTACATGGATGAAATTATTGTAAACATCAAATATGCCCTGGGGACTCTTCAAAATTGTAGTTAGCTACTGTTTATCTTGTCAATGACTGATGATCTCTAGAAATTTGTTCTTAGATCCATTCATAAGCATTGTTCCTGAGTCAACCCATTCACCCATTAGAAGCTGGAAAACATTCATGCCTAACTGCCTTAGTATACTGGACTCATAATTTTCTTTAAAAGCACTCCACTGCTTGAAAATCTAGACATGTCCTCTAAGATTAAGCAATTTTATGTTTCTAGAGATAATATTTTGGACACTGATGTCATACAGACAATGCTATTGGATAAATGCTCAGTTTGATGGGTTGGTGCTGGGTCTTAGCATCTACAAGAACATCAGAACCTCAGATCAGTCATGTGGGTCTGCGAGCTGGACAGCTCCCAATATCATCAGAGCCTTGTAAATTACCATCCACCTACTCACCTGATGGTGACTGATATATAGATACTTAAATAGAGATAGAGAGATTTAGCTATTTCTCTAGCTATATCTAGCTATAACTGCCTTCATACACACACATACACACACTCACAGAGAAAGAGAGTACTTTAAAGTTTAGAAATTTACAAAACAAACATTATCTCATTTCATCCTTTCAACTGGGAGGTTGATTCTATTATTCTCCTCATTTTAGAGATGAGGAAACTGAGGCAGAGATTAAATTATTCAGGTTCACATGGCTAACAGGTGTCTGAGGTCAGATTTGAACTTAGGTTTTTCTATCTCTAGGTTGAGCTCTCTCTCCATTGTGCCACTTAGCTGCTGATATAAGAACAAGCGAGTGGCTTCCAATTCATTGCTGGTGCTCATCTCTGTGTATTTAGCTACTTTCATTTGCTAAGTCAGCAATGGTAGTGGCCAAGTCTGAACTCTGCTTAGAAGTTCACTGGCAAGACTGAAGGTGTGAAAGGACATTTACTGACACTGCTCCTCTCTCCATGCTGTGAGCCCATCTTTTCTCTGCTAAATCTATGCACTTTTTGTGGTCTACTCACAGAAAGGAGGAGGGTCACTAGCTTATGGCAACTGCCAACTTTCTTTCCTGAGAGGAGAGCCTAATTTGAGGGCCCTACTGTTCAGAGTACACTGCAGTGGCCAGTGGGTGAATTAGAGCCATTGGCAGGCAATGGTCAGTGATGAGTGTGGCTTTCATAGATCCTTATCTAAAGTGGAGTAATGTGGCACCCCACTTTACTTAGTAATAGGAAGGAATAGAAAGGAAGTCCCAACTACTCATGACACCTTTTTAGACAGTAGTAATTGTCTATAATAATGCACTTATAATCCAAAACCTAGCTACTCTCCACTTCTGTCATCACTAAAATGAGGCAACAGGGAAGTAAAAGAGAGTTTCGTTCTACCATAGTACACTTTTACCCATAGTATACTTTGCAGAGAATGTAAAATAAGGCTAGGTCTGTACAGCTCCCATGTCCAAATAATTCAAAGCATTTCTTGAATCCTCTAGATAATTGTCACCATCATCACCAAGAAATTATTTTTGGGTTTGCAAAACACTGTGGATAGATAGATACATAGACAGACAGACAGACAGACAGACAGACAGACAGACAGACAGACAGATAGATAGATAGATAGATAGATAGATAGATAGATAGATAGATAGAGACATAGAGACATAGAGACATAGAGATATGTGGAGAGAGAGACAAATCGATAGATAGAGAGACAGTGACAGAGAGAGAGAGAGAGAGAAGTAGCAAAGTTTCATATTAGATAGAGTGCCATGCCTGTAGTCAGGAAGACTCATCTTTGTGAATTTTCAAATCTGGCCTCAGGCACTTACTAGATGTGTGACTTTGAATAAGTCGCTTAACCCTGTTTACCTCAGTTTCCTCATTTGTAAAATGAGCTAGAGAAGGAAATAGCAAACCACTCCAGTATCTTTGCCAAGAAAATCCCAAAACGGGGTCATGAAGAGTCAGATATGACTGAACAGCAAATATATGTGCATATGTATATCTGTATACATGCATAAGAAATACATATGTACACATACACACATGTGCACATAAGTATATATAAACACATATGCACATGCACACTTAACATCTATAAGCACTGTATACATATATCCTTTATATATGTATATAATATATTATCTATGTATATATTATCCTCATTTGATCCTCACAACCACCCTGTGTTACTATTATCCTCATTTTACAGATGAGAAAATTGAAAGGATGAGAAAAGTTGTGACTTGCCCAGGACCATGCAACTAGTGTCTGAGGTGGGATCTGAACCCAGGTCTTCTTATCTCCTTGTCTACCTTTCTATCCTCTATGACACCTTGCCTCTCAAATCAAGGTAGCTCAAAATCTAAAAAGAAATGATATCTTGGTCTATGCTACCAGAGTTATTCAGATCTTTATCAACCTTCCATTTCATTTTGAAAGAATCCATTAATTTATTTGGCAAGTGTTTGCAGTACAGTTCCTGGCCCTGCCAGAAATAGGTTCACTTAATAAACTTAATAAATCTAGTCTAATCGATCTAATAAGTAAAGTACAGTCCCTACCTCCCAGGCGTTTATAACCTAGTCAAGGAGGCATGATACACACCTGAAGCACTTATGCTATGCTGCCATAGTGTCTGATTCAATGTTAAGACAAGTTGCGCATATGCAAAAGGTCATGGCATTAGCCCAGGAAACAAACAGCTTGCTCACTGTGGGTTGAAGAATCGAGTCGATTAAATGAATTAAAATGACCTCTTCATTTTTGTTATGAGCTGTTGTAAACAGTTGTGTTTGCTTTCCAGGTCAGAAGCAGATACTTATCCAGGTTATTCATGTTATATGCTGGCGTTCTCTTGAAAATCTCACACCTCTTCCAGATGTGGCCTTATCCATGCTGTTTCCAGAGGGTGATATCAGCCTTTTACAAGCATTGTACTCAGCTCCTCCATATGATGCTTCAACCCAGGTGACCCCACATGGCATCAGCCTGCGCTGCAGCTTCTCCTAGTGGAAGTGGGTGCAGCTCTGTGAGCCTGCAGCATTGAGCAACAGGTCAGCCACACCTTTGGGATTGATTCAGCGATGAGGGAGAGAAGGGATGAGAGCTAAGAAGGAGGAGAGTGATTGATGGATTTATGTTTGAGCACTCACCCATCCATGTTGCCCTAGATTGATGCACTGAGGAAGAATGTGGGCGTGTGATTAGAAAGTGCCAGATGCAGATCTCAACACCCTGTGACAGAAAGATTGAAATTTTGGTGTTGAGTATGGCAGTGTGAGATCTCGGTGGTGAGTTGCAGATCATAAAAATGAAAAACGTCCTAGGTGTGGTACCAGGGGGGGCAAAGTCTCAGGACTGCTCACTGATCCACAAAGAGAAGGCTTGGGTAAAATTTACTTTCTTGTCCTAAATATCTTGTTAGTATAATTTTTCTAAGAGTAAGGAAAAGTTATATGCTGTCTGAAAAAGTTAACTAAAGGACTCACCTGGTGACTGGCATAGTACATAGATGGTGGTCACTAAAGGAAATTTTTGGGATGAGGATGATAGGAATAAGTCCTATTAATGTCTACCCTAGTGACTTTACAAAGACATCACCAAAAGGTAGATGATGGGAGAATTGATTATTCCATAAAAAATAATAGCTTATGTTTCTCTAGAGCTTTGAGGCTTACAGAATATTTTCCTGGAAACAGTATTATAAGGTGGACACTATGAAACTTGCACCTCTGGTCCAGACCTGTGATTTCATTGGTGTTGGAAATTCCTGATGAGGAAAGTTGGTTTACCCATGCATATTGTCAACTGTCTGCAACTTACCATTTTAGAGAGTTGCTTAGAGTTTTGGAAGATTACTCATCCAGGATCACAGGCTATGGGCAAGTCACTGCAACTCTCTGAGTAAGTGGCCAAGTATTAAGAATCACCTTCCTTCTCTCTACTTCCACCTCTACCATCTTCTTCATTCATTTTTTTCATCAGAAGATAATAATATTTGTACTACAAATCTCGCAAGGTTATTGGTGGAGAAAACACTTTGATGTGGGTCCGGAAGTGGTATATTAGAGAGAATGTTGGACTTGGAGTCAGGAAAACCTTAAGTCAAATACCTTTGCCATGAACTACTTGCTATGTGACCCTGGATAAATCATGGAGCCTGCCTCATTTTTCTCATCCATAAAATAGGGATAACCATAACACCTACTTCATAGGGTCCTCATAGCTGAGATTATATAACATGCTCTGCTAGAAATGTTAAATATTCTTAAGATCAAAACTATAAAGTGATTATGTAAGTGTGAGCAATTGTCATTATGTCAGGGGATGAAATAGTGAGATGTGCAGAGGTAGGCTGGTAAATGTTTAACAACCAGCTGTCTAGAACAGAATGTATACAGGACACATTTTAAAAAAATTTAACCTTCATTCCTAACATTTTCTCTGTCACTATCTTAAATCTGGACAGTCACCAAAAAAAACAAATCAAACCTTGATTTGTAGCATTTGTCGATTTTTGAGGTCTAAAGCTCAGCTGGAAAATTTAACGATCAGCTCCTACCAGCCAGGTAGAACTGGCTCCAGCATACTTCTCTGGGTGTATGATAGAGGACCTGTCCACATGGTGTTGTCTAATGAGATGCACGTATGTAGTTTTGCAGAAATGGCCCTAAATGAGAGAAAAGGATTCTTCCCAACTACCATGCCCACCCACCCAATCCCAAGAGCAATATGCTGAGAATTAAGGGTGTCTGTATTTGTCTTATATACAGTGGGAAGAACACTGAATTTGGAGGCAAGTGATCTGGTTTTACTGGCTCTGCTAATTACTTCTTTGTGACTTTGGGCAAATCACTGTGCTTCCCCAGACCTCAGTTTACTCATCTATAAAATGGGAATGGAGCATGGTGGGGAGCATACCAGCACATCTCTAAAGTCCAATCCATGTCTAAATCCTGTATTCTTCTTTCTCATCTCCCCATCCTTTTCTATTTTCTTGCCTTTCATCTTTTTGTTTAGTCATTTTTCAGCTGTGTCTGACTCTTTGTGACCCCTTTTGTGATTTTCTTGGAATGATTTGCCGTTTTCCTTTCTAGATCATTTTATAGATAAAGAAACTGAGGCAAAAAGGGTTAAGTGACTTGCCCAGGGTCACACAGCTAGTGTCATCTTTATGTAAGTTCATTTTTTTAACATCTCAAGCCAAGTTTGAAGTCTGTTATTCCATAGAAAGGCTGTGCAATTCCTTGATTTCCTTATCTAAGATATTCTGCACTGCATACAATAGGGACAATAATTTTTTAAAAGTATACATATGGAGATATAGCACTGAAACTGGAGCATTTTTGAAATTCATAACAAAAGCATTTCAACAAATGACTTGGCCTTCAAAAAAGAACATGGAAAATCTAAGTGATTCTGCAATTTCTTTTGTTATGAACAAATCAAGGTTAATACTTTTTGTTAATATAATACATAATGTAATCATCCAGACAGACCATTAATATTTATGAAGCAAAAAAACCTTTAACATAGAAAAGGTACAAAGAAGTAAAACCTTTATAATAAGACAAGTTGGAAAGTCATTGTGATTTGGCGGCAGAGAAGTTTGATTTTTGTACAGATGCACTCGGGCTCTGACATTTTGTCATATGTAAACATTTCAAAATGCTTTCATTCCATTTAGTGAAAAGTGTTGGTAGCAGGAATAAGGAGAGGTAGAGAGAATCTGCTGCCTATTAAGTTTTGGATTCCATGTTGAAGCCTGTAACCCTGAATCCACGTCCTTTTCAAGATTTTGTCCCCAGAACCAAGATTAGAAAAATCTATCAAGAGTTAAGATCAGACATGTAATAATTCAACATGGAAGTTTGATTCAGAAGCAGAAAACACACCAATTGGAACAACATGTTGAAATACATGGGTGATTGCCAAAGGTTTTCTTATCCCAAATGATTCCTCTTGCATTAAGGTTCTTTTTCCTTTTATACAGTGACTACTTCTTTCCTTCTGTGCTGTGGTTTACAGGTAATGGGACAGTCTAGTATAGTGGAAAGACCATGGGATTTGGAATCAGAGGACTTGGGTTTAAATCTTAGATATGTGACCTTGAACAAGTCACATTGCCTCCATGAGTTTCATATTACTTAATACAAGATGAATTTTTATGTCCTTTCCAGTTCTAAATCCTATGTAATGTATACATAAGACCAACATATTGTGTCGTTTACCCTATAGGTCTTTCTTTACTCCTTTTTTTTAGTCTTTTCCATGATAATTTAATTCAATAAACATTTACTAATTATCTACGATTTTGCAGGCACCATGCTAAGTGCTTGGGGTACACAGATAAAAAAACATGATTCTAAAGAATCTTAATGAATTAACAAAGAGTACAGGGGTGGGGAACCTGCAGCCTCGAGGTCACATATGGTATAGGACATAAGTACTCTGCACATATTATTTAATTGGATTTCCACAACAATCTTATGAGAAAGGTGAGGAAACTGAGGCTAATAGCCATTAAATGGCTTGCCTAATGTCACAATTCTAGTAAGTATTAAAGGTAGTATTTGAACTCAGGTTTTCCCAATTCCAGGTCCAACACTTTATCTACTGGGTCACCTAACTGCTGTAAGCCATCCCTGTTACCTGTTGATTTTTAATATTTAAATGTTTTCCTCAGTTTCTCTTTCTCTCTCACTCTCTCTCTCTCAGTGTGTGTGTGTGTGTGTGTGTATTTGTATGTGTGTGTATTTGTGTGTGTACAAGAGGGAGGGAGGAAGGGAAGGAGAGAGAGAGAGAGAGAGAGAGAGAGAGAGAGAGAGAGAGAGGGAGGAGTTGGGGGAGGAAAGAGAGGTCCTCTTCCAACACTGTATTCTTCACAAAGGTACATACTATTTGTGACCTCATCTTTTTATCTTCCCTAATCTAAAAATGCTCTGCAATAATAAAGCATTTATTAAACACCTACTGTGTGCCAAGTACTGCGTTAAGCACTTTTACAAATATTATCTCATTTGAATTGAATTGAATGATAGGGTGTTTCAAGAACGAAAAGGACATGTGAATGGGCCTTCCAAGAGAGAACATCAAAATAATTTAAATATGGACCATAAATATGGAACAGTTCCAATTTGGTTATCAGTCCCCATTTGGTTTGTACTAACGTGTGTTGTTCTCATGTAGATACAATGTGTGTAAAGATTGACTTTGTATGATTTATTTAAGAAATGTACCTTTTATACACAGGATTGAAGGTCTATAGAGTTGGAAGGGACCTCTAAGACCATCTAGTCCAATTGGTTCATTTGGCAGATAAGGACATTATGACCCAGAAAGGTTAAGAGACTTACCCAAAGTCACACAGATAAGTGGAAGAGCTGGGATTTTAACTCAGGTGCTTCAACTCCAGATACTATGCCTTTTCTATTACACCCCATTATCTAGGCAACCAAATGACCTTCAGGCTTGTTTAGCCCTGTTCCTCTTTTGCAATGATGGCAATTGCAATAGCAAAAAAAAGTCAGTCCTAGACCTTCTACAAACATTAACTTGCCCACTCATACTTGAAACCAAAGAGTTGACACACAACAATCAAATGAGATAATCCACATAAAGCTCTTTATAAACCTCAAACTTCTGTGTACATTTAACCATCATTATTATCATTACTATTTTTTCTGTTGCTACTATTATTACAGGAGGGATTAAACCACATGTATATTGATATTCTCCTTATAGATCACACTACAAGATCTAAAGTTTTTCCTCAGAGAGACGAATGAAGGCATTGGGAGAGTTAACTTAACTATGGGCCCAAAAGCAATAGGAGATATCATTTTGTGGTACACTGGGTCATCTTATTTTGTGATACTCATCATCATAGCAGTGATTAGGCAGATCTCCATGAACATAATTGCACCTTATTTGCCAACTTCCCTTGTAAAGGATGTAGAAAAAGAGAGAAAATTCTAGAGAAAACTTGGCAATATCTTCCAAACTACATTACCGTTATGGCTTCATACTCAATGACTTCAATGCAAAAGTGGACACAAGGGAAGACAAGAAAAAACTGTGTTGAAAATTTGATGTAGAGAGTCAATAAGTTAATATCAGGAAAAAAAATTAAAAGGGCACAAAGACTGTATGTCTGATTAGAGAGATGGAAATCTAAACAGTTCTGAGATACCACATCACACCTATCAGATTGGCTAACATGACAAAACAGGATGATGATCAATGATGGAGAAGATATGGGAGAGTTGGAACACTAATTCATTGTTGGTGGAGCTGTGAGCTGATCCAGTCATTCTGGAGAGCCATTTGGAATTATGCCCAAAGGGCTATAAAAATGTACATGTCCTTTGACCCAGCAATACCACTTCTAGGACTGTATCCTCAAGAGATCATAAAAATGGGAAAGGATCCCATATGTAAAAAAATATTTATAGCAGCTCTCTTTGTGGTGGCCAAAAACTGGAAATCAAGGGGATGCTCATCAATTGGTGAATGACTGAATAAATTGTGGTATATGAATGTAATGGAATACTATTGTGTAAGAAATAACAGAAAGACTTCAGAGAGGACTGGAAAAACTTATATGAACTGATGCTGAGTGAAAGGAGCAGAACCAGGAGAACTTTATACACAATAACAACCACAGTGTGTGAGGATTTTTTCTGGTAGACTTTCAACTTCATTGCAATGCAAGGACTTAAAATATTCCCAGCGGTCTCTTAAGGCAAAAAACCTTCCACATTCAGAGAAAGAACTAGGAAATTCAATCGCAGAATGTAGCAGATCATTTTCTTTTGTATTACGTTTTGGTTTGTTTTATGATTTCTCCCATTCATTTTAATTCTTCTATGCAACACGACTAAGGTGAAAATGTATTTAATAGGAATGTATGTGTAGAACCTATATAAAATTGTATGCCTACTCAGGAGAGGGAAGGGGGAGAGAGGTGGGAGGGAGTGGGGAAGGAGGAGGAGGAAGGGGGAAAGAAATCTAAGTTATGTGGAAATGATTGTAGAACACTGACAACAAATAAAATAATGATAACAAAAAAACAAAGACTGTATGTCCCCTGAGAAATCTCAGACTTGTACATTATTCACATTTTTTTCTTCGAGTGAACATTGAATTTGATGAACAATGAATGACATTCAAAAAAATGAAATTTACTGTATCTTAATAAGCAGGACACAATTAGCTACAGTTAGAGCCACAGATATTGCTATAGGTATAGCATTCACTTCAGAATTAGATTTTTTTTGTATGCAGTTAGATCATTGGATTAAAGATCAAAGAAAGAAATTGGAAGAAAAGATAAAGGTAAGGAGCCACTGAATACAATCACAGAGGCTCTAAACTGAACTGTTTAAGCAAGTTAATGAGAGCAAATTATGGGAAATGGACAAAAGTGAAGTCATTGATTCAATCACTGATAAGCTTATTGATACAAAACAATTAACACTATAAGGAGGCCAAAAGATCCCAGAAACCACCCCAGCCAGCAAGCATTTAATCTTCTTGCAAAGTGGAGGGACATGGCAGCCCATATTAATAGCAATTTAAAGTAAAGGATGTTTGTAAAACATTAAGGAGGAAGGTCAAAAAAGCAATTGAAGAGAAAATGAACCTATGGAGAACTAGAAGGACAACAACAGATAGGAAATGGAAGAGATTTTCCAGTATTTAAGTGGCAAAGAGACTTGGGGCCCCTGGTGAACTCAACATTCATTTATCTATTAATGTTTTCACATCTTAAGGTAGCATGGATCTATACATAGGTGACTTCAGGAAATATCGGGGTTCACATCTCAGCACATTGATTTTGCAAGGTTGGACAAGTCACTTAACTTCTCAGTATCCTGTAACTCTCTCAGAATATAAATTATAGAGAAGGTGCCAACCTTCATTGATAGTGAGAGTTTCTTCATCCAGCAATTCCCTGTGTCAAGGAAATCAGAATTTTAGTACTTAGCACTATGTCAAGATACACTTTCTTTGTTAATTGCAGCTTTTGATGTACTAGATGAGAATGTGGTAATGGCACTTAAAAAAAGATTAAGTTGAGAAGAGCAACTACAGAAGACATCTAAGTTTCTGTTGACTCTTAAGTTTACCTTTCAAAGTTTCTACTCAGCTCTTCATCAGAAATGCTTAAAAGTCATCTAATCCATCAAAGATCAACTTTTTCCTACTACAGGATTATACTTGGCTTTGTAAGGTAAGTTATTCTTTGTTGTAAATCCATATTTTTTGCCCTTTATAATATTATATTCCAAGCTCTCCTATCATTAGAAAATACTTAATAGAATAATAATAATATATTATGTATTATACATACTATAACAATAATAATAATAGAAGCTATTAGATATTACTGATCCTGATTATTGTTCCTTTGTACTTGAACTCTTCCTCTTTGTGGATGCTTGAAATTTTTTTTCATTTACATGAAAGCTCTGAATTTTAGCTATGACATTCTTAGAATTTTCCTCTCAAAGTTTCTTTCAGGAGATGATTTATGGATTCTTTCCATCTTCACTTTTCCCTTTGGAAAAACTCCAAACAAAAAACTTTTGTAATAACTCCAAGCAGTTTTCATTTTTGATTTCTTGAAATAGACTTTTTACAATCATAATTTTCAGGGAGTCCAGTGATTCCTAAAAATTTCTTTGACCTGTTTTCTAGGTCAGTTGCTTTTAATATCAGATATTTCTTCTATTTTTTAATCTTTTGACTTTGTTCCAATATTTCTGTCTCATATAGTCATTAATTTGTTTAATCTGTTCTAATAATCAGGGAGTCTGTTAGCTTTGGTTAGGTTTACCATTTTCTATTTTAAACTATTGATTCTCCTTCCAATTCTCTCCTCCAGAACTTTGGTTTCATTTATTTATCTTACTTTACTTTTTCTTGGTTTCATGTAAGCCTCGTGGATTTTGAAAGTCTGCTTTCAGTTGTTATTTATTACTCCTTCCTTCTAGGTAGAATTTTGGGACTTCTTTAGATCTAAAATAATTCTTTAGAGTATGGTGTCTTTGACTTATTCATGTCTTCATTCTAAGTTCCTAGCTGGAGCTCCTCCAGTCCTTTTGAGTGAAGTGGTTAATCCTGTTTTGCTTATCCCTAGGTGTTCTAGTTTTATGTGTTGCCATTTAAGGTTAAAAATGCTGGCTATTCAGGGTCCTATATGGTGTCCCATGACAAACTACTAGGACCTTGGAGCTCTGGTGTGTCTCAGTCTGAATGCTGCCCTGCCCAAATTGACTGCTAGCACTTCCAGTCACTTCCAAGGTCAAGACTCTGGGTGTTTAACCTTGCTGGGGCTTTCTTGGGGAACCCTCTGTTTTCAATGCTTCTGATTACAGAGCCTCAAAGGCTACCCATGCTTAGAGTCCATAGGTTTGTTGGCTTACAGTAGTAATGACTTTGCTGACAATTCTTTTTCCTAACGTCTATGGGCTTCTGGTTGACTTTTTTGCTGTTCTGTGATAGAACATGTTCTTGTAGTATTCCATGATCATTATTTGTCATAGCATAATTTTTTAGGTTTTTTTTTTTCTGGAGTAGCTAGTCAATACACATTTATTAAGCATCAACTATATGTTGTGCTCAACAGTGCAGTAGGTTTATAGAAGCTGATCAACCTATTTCTGTTCATTCAGTCATCTTGGTTAGAAATCTGATCTGATTAATTCTCAGTGTATTCCAAAAACCAGATGACCATTTGTTGGCAATGTTGTCTAGAGGATTCTTGGTCCTATAGGAGTTGGACTACAGGATCTTTGAGGTCCTATGATTTTATAATCATGACTCTTTACTCCAAATCCAGTGATTTTTCCTGTATTTTGCCCTGATGCTAGTGAAGTAAAATTTGTCATTTTAAAGAAATGGAATTGCTTCTTTGTGTTTTGGAAATATAGAAGAGAAAATTAACTTACTTCTCCATAATCTCAACTTGTTGTCACCTTAGATATATTTTCCACTCCATCTGTAAGAGTTCACCAGTGCCTATTGATGTTGAGGTTTTTTCACAGTTTTGAAAAATCATTTTTATGCCTCCAGTAGTGAAAGGCCTGACATGACAAATGTAATTGTAATCACATTAGCCAAGAATCTATTGAATGTTATGAAAACCAATAATCTCCTAATATGATCATAGACAACTAATGGCTCGGTTGGGAATGTGACATAATTTTAAACACATGAGGAAGGCAATCTAATTAGATTGCATCTCTTAGGAAAACACTTTGGTGAGTTCTCATTACTTAAGAAAGCAAAATCTCAGCAGCAAACTTTGTGGGGAAACTTGTGGCTTTATAGATTATGTATCGTCAAGAACCAACTAATCCTTCAGGAATTCTACATGCAATTGATTTTGTCCCCATAAAAAGGCAATATGACTGAAATTTGCTTGTTATTAGCCATGTGTAGGTCATGTAGGGATTGGCAAATTCCTACTGGTCTGGGATGCTAGAGCAGGTTACAGATTGTTGTAAATCTTGATTACACCATCATTTTCTGCATCACCTTTTCCATTTGAAAGAAAGTTTTAATGTCATCTTTGACTCCTCCCTCTTCCTTCTCATCTAATCTGTCACCAAGCCCTATTATTCCTATTTTTATAGTATATCTCATATTCCTTCCCATTTCTCATTATCATCAATGCAGTCCAGGTGTTTTCTCAGTCCTCACCCTTCTTGACTTGTAGATTATCCTTTCCTCCTAGATATTTTCTTGTTCAGCTTTTGTGACACTGATCTTTCCTGGTCTTCCTCCTAAATACCTGCCTAAATGCTCCTTCTTCATCCTTTTGATTAATTCCATTTCCTGCCTCTAACAGTGGGTGGGTACATGCACTTGCTTTAATTTATCTATTGTTTTCTCCCAGAAGAATATAAGCCCGTTAAGAACAGGGCCTATTTTTTGTTTAGTCATATATCCTGAGTCATTCTTGAACAGAATGGAATGGAATTGAGAACTTGTTCAGTGTCATAGCCCGTTCTTCTATTGGAAGAAACTGGAATGTGAGAAGGGAGAAGTAATTGACATAGTTCATTTTTGCTTGGAAAATCATAGCATGAAACAATTAGGATAGTCTGAGAATATTTCTCAGTCAAAAAGAAAAAGAATTATGTCTGTGCTTAGTATGTTTAAAGATACACTTCAAGACAAACCAGGCAGAACCAATTTGGCTGCGTACTCTATAGATACAGGGGATAATAATCCAATTAGGTTGCCATCTTCCAAGTAAATGGAAAGGTATTAGGTAACATTAGGATGGAGGTAAAGGGGAGGTTAAAGCTAGGGCTAAGCAGACCTTCTCTGATCCCATGGTCTCTTCCCGTTGTCCAGTTGGTAAAATTAGTGGCATATAGAAAATTAAGTTAAAACACAAAAAATTATCTGTAGCTTATGTTCACAACTAATGTACTCGATAAATTCAGTTCGATTCAGTTCAACAGTTAAATGACTGTTCTGTTATTTAGCCCAAGCACGATGATAGGTCTTGGGATTACAAACTCAGAAATGGAAACAGTCCCTATCCTTAAGGAATTTATATTCTACTGCAGCATACAAACAAGTGATTAGATAAGTAAATATATTTAAGGAGGGAGAAAGCTAACAAATGAGGGGATCTGGAAAAGCTTCCTGATGGAGCTAGCACATGACATCACCCTTGAAGGGAGCTACAGATTCCAAGAGGCAGAAGGCAGAATCTTGGGGAATTCTTAGCCTGGGGGATAGCCCATGCAAAATCATGGAGGTAGGAAATGGGATACTAAATTCAAGGAATAGTTATTAGGCCAGTTTTGTGGGAACATGGAATGTGTGAAGGAAAACAATGTGTAATAAGTCTATGAGTCTGAAGAGGGAGATTAAAGACAGACTGGGAAGGACTTTAAATACAAAGGTGGATTTTTTGTCTTTTATAAGTAAGAGGGGAAACACTGAAACTTTTTGAATAGGGATATGACCTGTCGAGACCTACATCTCTGGGAAAGTATTTTAATAGGTAGGTAGAAAATAGATTGGTGAAGGAAGAGATTAGAAATATTTTCCTCTTTGTCAGAAACTGAAGTAAAAGAGGAAGGAATGTGAAAGAGGGGGTGATATAGAGGGGTTCTGGGGAGTAAAATAGAGCATAAGAGGGAACTAAAAATGGATGGCCTTTATTTTCCCAGAAATATAGTCCTCTGCTAACAGGGATTGGGGACAGGTTGGACTAAGAGTTTTGAAGAGAAAAGGAAAAGTTTGCCACAGCCTCTGTAGAGAATATGATAGAGAATCTATCAGGGAAGAATAAAAAGATTGCTGTAAAAATAGCAAGGGCCCAGTTGAGATTCATGAACACAGATTTATGCTGAATCCAATCAACCCAGTTATGTTCAGAACTACTAAGATATTATCTATTGATGTAAATAGAGATTTTGAGCAAATGGCCTTGGATCAGAAACTTAATCCCACAAGAGTATTAGTAATGGCAGATGGAGTTTATAAGTTTAATATCTGCCTTTGGACTCAAATTCATCTGCTTTCCAAAAATTGCTTAGTGTCTTATTAATGAACCATAATCAACAGTTACATTGGCCTTAGACTAGATACACATGCAGAACTTCTTGTGTTAGTATGCAGGTAAAGTATAGAGCTGGTTTTACACTAAAACTTAGAAAAGACCAACTAGGACTTCCCAAAGTCAAAAATTTGAAAGAAACGATGAGATATGAAGCATCGTGTGTGTGTTCGTCCTTCATTGCAAAGAAGACCATGCCATCAGAGAAATGATGACATGACTTGCACTTGTCTTTGTTTTGAGTGAGAGAGGACTGTGCAGGTCACCAGCCTCACTTCTCCTCCAGAGCCATCTGAATCCAGTGACCAGATATTCATCAGGATGACTAGAGACGACCCAGGATGAAACAATTGGGGTTAAGTGACTTGCCCAAGGTCACACAGCTAGTGAGTGTCATGTCTGTGGTGATATTTGAACTCAGATCTTCCTGACTCCTGCACTGGTGCTCTATCCACTGCACCACTTAGCTGTCCCAAGGAAGTATGTACCTGTGGCACAAAGTAGGAGCTATTCAAGATTAACAAGTTCCCACAACAACGTGATTCAGAATACTAACAAGATAGTATACAGTCCCTCCACTTACTTGACAAACATAATTTTGAAAACTTTTACTTAACAGTCAAACAAACACCAGGACCATCGTTTCAGGAGGTACCCTGAACGTCAGTCATCCATGCTCACTTCTCTCTTGACCTGTGACTCTCCAGACTTTTCTACCTCCTCAGAAAAGCAATAAGCATTTGTATAGCACCTACTAGGTGCTAAGCACTGTGATAAACACTTTTTAAAAATATTATCATATTTGATACTTACAACAACCCTATAAAGCATTAAGGTTACCACACTGACAGTAAATTATTTAACTTGAAAAGGCTATAACCCAAGACTGAAGTGGAGGTGATGGTGTTATGGAACTTGGTCCCTAAAGGAAAAGACTATGTCTCTGGAAGCAAGCCAGTCCCTGAACTTTCTCATACATTTTCAGCTGTCCGGACCACTGACCTCTTGCCTAAGGCATATGACCTACCCCAGCCCACCTAGATACTCAATAGCCCTTTCAATAGTCCTTTCATTGTGGCTCTCTGACCCAGCATAGACCACTTAACTCCTTTCACTGTTTGCATCTGGATACCCCAGGCTATTTGCCACTCTTTAATCCCATCCAAATCTTCTCACTGTCTTTTAGTATATAAGTACTAATCTCATTCTTAAGTTGCACATTTACTGGAAATCTGGCCTCCATATTGGTGTTATAATAAACCTTTGACTGAAAGAAGGCTTGAGTTATCAAATTCTTTCCAGGTAGACTCACTCTGTACCCTTATATTTTAGGGTTCCCAGCATCCCAAACCACAGCAGAGGGAGAATTAGTGCATGACTTTTTGTTCACAAATGATTGTGTACTCCATGTAGTCTCTGAGGATGAGATGCAGCAAAGTAAGGATTGATTTTCTGCTTCTTGTACTAATTTTGGCCAACAACACCCAGAAAGCACAGGTTCTCCACCAGTCAGCAACACACCATCCACATGTGGAAACAGCAGTTATAGCAAATTGAGGAATTTTGAATGTGTTCAATAAATTCACTTACCTGGCAATATATTTTCCAGGAATGTACACATAGATGATGAGGCTGACACATGCATTGCCAGAGCTAACTTAGTATTTGGTAGGTTCCAAAGGAAAGTGTGGGAGAGAAGAGGTATTAGAGGTATTAGACTGCCTACCAAACTGAAGGTCTGGAGCTGTTGTATTGAACTCATTGTTGTATATATATGAAACCTGGACGGTATACCAGCACCATGCCAGGAAACTGAATTGCTCCTTTTGAATTGTCTTAGGAAGATTCTGAAGATCACCTGACAAGATAATTAGATGGAGTTCAGAAGCAGTGATACAAAGACATTCTCAATGTCTCCCTGAAGAACTTTGTAATCGATTGTGTGACATGAAAGACACTGGCATAGCACTTCCCAGCATGTTCTATGAGCAAAGCACCATTGCAGTAGCTTCAAAGAAACACGAAATGTGCAAATTTAGAAACATCTCCACTCCAAATGTTCATATGGACTATTTGTGCCCAACCTGTGGTAGAGCCTTCCAAGGTTATATTGGTCTTATCAGTCACAGTCAAATACACTGCACTTTGCCCCAACCTAGTGATGAAATTTTGGTCTTCAAGAACAAAGGACAACAACCAACCAATTATCTCCATTTTACAATTGAGAAAACTGAGTTGAAGAGAAGCAAAGAGACTTGCCCAGGATCACATGACCAGTAAGTATATGAGGCTGGATTTCAACTCAGGTCTTTCTGATTTCAGGTCCAACACTCTATCCAGGAACCACCAGCTACCTCCTCACCAACACCTTCTAGGGTATTCTTACCACTCCCCACTCCCTCAGCTACTTTTTCTCTGTTTTCCCTTTCCTTCCCCCTAAAAATGCAATTTCCTTGAGGGTAAGGACTTGCTTTTCTTTGCTTGTGTTTGTGTTTCCAATGCTTAGTACAATGCCTGGCATATAATAAGTGTTTAAAAAATGCT
The DNA here is from genome assembly GCF_028372415.1 of Notamacropus eugenii. Taxonomy (NCBI): domain Eukaryota; kingdom Metazoa; phylum Chordata; class Mammalia; order Diprotodontia; family Macropodidae; genus Notamacropus; species Notamacropus eugenii. Next base: position 233,015,950 of record NC_092877.1, on the reverse strand, counting down.
TTTTCTATCTGTCTTTCCTCAAGGAATTCAACAAGTGTACATAAACTAGGTGGAAAGTTATTTGGTCCATTTGCTCAAAATGAAAATACAAAAGACTGGAGGAACATTGCTCCATTTACCAGCCTCCTAGGGAGAAAGAAATGTTTCTCAGAAGATATGACCCAAAAGGAAGACGGAGAAGAAAGGATTGTAAGAAGACATAAGGGAAACCAAACCATGGAAATCAGTGTGAAAGGATGTGACGCATGAAAGGAAAGGAAAGGCCCTTGGTAGTGGCAGCTACATTATCAATGTGAAGATCTTCCCTGGGAGGACAGGTCTACATCTTCTGAGATTGAAGCAATTTCTCATGATCTACAGAAACTTAAGAGGAAATTCACAGATGCTGCCCAGATGTGGTATTACTGAATTATAGAAGAGAATTGTCTCTTCCATAGAGAAAATATCTTGCTATTAAGAGACACAGAGAGTGCCTTGTATCAGCATGACATCAACAAGCATGAAGTACACTTTTTGCTTTTGTTTTGTTTTGTGAGGCAGTGGGGTTAAGTGACTTGCCTAGGGCCACCCAACTAGTTAAGTGTCAAGTATTTGAAGTACTTTTTTTTTTTTTTACCAAAAAGTGTATATGTGCTATAACTAAACTCTCTAAGACTCATTAAACCTGAGGATAGCTACCTGATGCAGTCTGGTGTTGCTGGGAACCCTGAAATGTCCGGGTACAGGGCAGCATCCGCCTGGGAAGAATTCATGCATTCAAACCTTCTTCCAGTCAAAGTGGCAAGGTTCATTGTAAAGCCAATAGAGGTGGGCTAGATTCGTAGTGAATCTGCAGCTTACTGGCAGTGAGACTGATTATATACCCAAAAAGGACAATGAAAAGATCTGGGTGGGATTAAAGAGTAGTAAGTAGTCTGGGATAGGCTAGGTGAAATAGTGAAAGGATCTAGATGGGATTAAGGAATAGTAAAAAGCCTAGGGTGAACCAACAGAGACTGTGAAAGGACTGTTAAATATCTCGGTGGGCCAGATGCCTTGGGAGAGATGCAGGTGATCTGGGCTGCTGAAATATATGGGAAATTTCAAGGCCTAGGTTGTTTTCAAAGACATAGTCTTTTCCTTTAGGGGTCCAGGTCCCATCACCCGTGTACTTACTTCTGATGATGCACACAGGACAAAAATAGCATTGCCAGAAGAAAGATGGAAAGAATCTCTCAGGATTATAAAGACCTAGAGAGAAAAATAAAGGGCCTAGAGTCTCGGGTAATTTTTCATCACTGCTACGGACTGGAGGTAAGGACCTAAGAAGAATAAATAATATAGGAAGAGTCCACAGTTGGAAACTATGATATATGAGGATTAATTGAAGAAGCTAGTGATGCTTAGCAGAGAGAGGAAAAGACTTAGGGGAGAGGGGAGGGAACATGAGAACAGTCTTCACAATTTGAAGGACTCTCCTGTGGAAACCAGGTTAGAAAAATCTTATTTGATCATGGAGAGTAGAGGACTCAATGGTTAGAAGTTATAGGAAAGTCAAATTTCAATGAACATGAAAAGAAACTTCCCAATAATTAAAATTGGGTTGGACTGATTTAGGTGGTAGTGGATTCCTAAAGCACTGTTGGTAGAGTTGTGAACTGATCCAACCATTCTGGAGAGTAATTTGGAACTATGCCAAAGGGCCTATATAACTATGCATACATACTCTTTGATCCAGCAATACCACTATCAGATCTGTATCCCAAAGAGGTTTTTAAAAAGAAAAAGGACTTATTTGTACACAAATATTTAGAGCACTCTTTTTGGCAAAAAATTGGAAATTGAGAGGATGCCCATTAATTTGGGAATGGCTAAACAAATTATCGTATATGAATGTAATGGAATGCTATTGTGCTATAAGAAATAATGAGTGGGCTGATTTCAGAAAAACCTAGAAAAACTTATACAAACTGATGCAAAGTGAAGTGAGCAGAACCAGGAGAACACTGTATACAGTAACGGCAATTATTGCAAGGATGATCAACTGTGAATGACTTAATTATTCGCAGCAATACAATGATCCAGGACAATTCCTGGACTTGATGAAAAATGCTATCCATATACAGAGAAAGAACTGATGGAGTCTGAATACAGATCAAAGCATATTGTCTTTCCTTTTATTTTTTTTAACTTTTTGTTTGTGTCTTCTTTTATAACATGACTAATATGGAAATATGTTTTGCATGATTGCTCATGTATAACCTATACCAATTGCTAACTATCTCAGGGAGGAGGGAAGAGTGGAAGGGAAGGAGAAAGTTTGGAACTTGAAATTTTTTTAAAATTTGTTAAATTTTTAAAATTTAAATCTTTTAATTTGTTACATTTATTAAATTTAAATTTTTTAAAAATTGCCTTTACCTGAAATTGGGAAAATATTATTAAAAAGTAAAGACAATTCTAGTCAATGAAGATCTTCAAGAAGAGGAGGAGTAAAGGAGTAGGGATTGTTTCATTCTTTGACTTTGAATCCCCAATACCTAGCATGGTACCTGGCACATAAGAAACAATAAATGCTTGTTCATTGGTTGATAACCACTTGTCAATAGATCTTTTGGGGAGAAGTTAAACTAGAAAGTCACTAAGGTACAATACAATGGCGAGGCTCTTTGATTTGGGAAAACAGGTATCACAAACGCTTTATGCTCTGCTCTATAATGGATAGATTATAGCCACTCTCATGCCAAAGCTTATTGATTACAGAATGTACGTACATTTAAGATAACTGATTTAGCAAGCTTGGCTTCCAGGCTTCTTCAGGCAACTTTTAGTTCTTCCTATGTCATAATGGACAGGAAATAAGAATCACAAATAAGGAAGGAAACTTGTAAAAGTAGACACACTACTTTTCCAAAAAATTGGGGAAAAAAAGAATGAAAGAAAAAAAGCAAAGTGGGAGAAACCGTCATCATCATAGCTAGCATTGCTATTTATAGCACCTCCTATGTGCCAAGTACTTTACCAGCATTTCATTTTATCTCCACAACAACCCTGGGAAATAGGTGCTATTATTAACCCTATTTTACAGTTGGGGAAACTGAGGCAGACTTGAGGCTAGATTTGAACTCTGATCTTCTTAACTCCAAGCCTATTGTTCCATGGACTATGCCACCTTGCTGCCTTTATACAAACACCTACTATAAAAGCATAGCATTCTGGGGTTGTATAATATACAAAAAAAAAAAAAAAAAAGCAAAGATCTACATACCTCTGTTGCATCTAAAGCCAAGGTTCTTAACCATTTTGTATTCCATGGATGACTTTGGAAGTCTGCTGAAGTCTTCTCAGAATCCTGTTTTTAAACAACAGAAAGAAATGTTAAATTTCAGTTAGAAGTTAGTGAAAATAAAGATGTAACATTTTTTCCATTCAAGGTCACATACCACCTTAAAATCTATCTATGGACCCTGGGTTAAGAACCCCTGTTCTAATGCATTATTGAATTATTACACCACAATACAACAATTGGTGTTCAGAGTGATGCCCCCGAATCATCAATAAATTATATTCAGTATACTCTGTTTACTAAAGCAAGGAAGTGTGAAATGCAATTTAGAGAATTTCCTATAAGAAAAGGGCAAGATAAAAAAAAGTTTGGGTTTAAAAGCCTCCCATTAATATAGGACTTGAGTGGTATTTGGATATAACCAGGGGTCATGTTCATGACTGGATACTAGACACATAGCTGGGGCAGGGTAGGCAATCTAGAAAGGTTTAATCCACAGAGGACTTCTAAACAGCAGAGTGAAAGCAGGGGAACTGGGCAGGAGATTAAAAGTAGATGTTGAAACAGAGAGGCAGCTTTAGGAAGGCTGAGAAGTCTTAGCAAATGGATATCTTGGGTGGGACATGATTTTAATGTAGGTAGTGGTCAAAGAAGATAGGCAACATCAGAAGGAGTAAACTGGGGGTATGAGGCCCCATCCTACATAGATTGGTCAAGTATCCTCAACTGTAAGTAATAACTGGTGGGATGTAGGGGCAATAAACCAGACTAGTCGTTATCATCAGTTTAAGTTATCTGGAATTCACTTATATAAAGTCTCTCATTTTTCAATGGTACTAGGTCAATGAAGTAATACACACACACACACACACACACACACACACACACACACACACACACACACACACACACACACACACACACACACTCCTCTATCAATTCTGTATTTTGATGTTCCTTAGCACTCCCTTCCTCTCCATTCCAGCAAATGATCTTCCTCTAGGCTACAGTTTTCCTATCCTTATTTCTGTGCTTTCTTCCATTGCTTCCTTAAAGCCTGAAACAACCTCCCATTTTCCATCTGCTAAGCCCTTACTAAGCCCTCTTTCAAAACTTCTCAAGGACTGATTCTAAGTTATAGTCCCTTCAGATAACTTTGTATCTAGGGTGACAATTTCTAAGTCCATTGTGTTATTTGTCCCCAAACCATTCTTTCCCAGATTGGTATTTACTATAACATCAGTTTAGGTATCAGCTTTAACTTCTGTCTACCCCTCCCTCTCTCCTTCATTAAGAGGTGGTGTATTGTAATAAAGAATATTGGACTTGGAGTTAGAAGATCTGAGTTTGGATCCTGGCTCCACCATCATGGTCTTCTGTGTGACCATAGACAAATTGCTTATGCTCTCTGAACCTTGAGTTCCTCATCTGTGAAATACAGACAACAATAGTAATCTTACCTACCTTCCAGGGTTATTATATGGAAAGTGTTTTATAAACATCCCAGCACTACAGAATTCCAGAAACAATAAGTACAGTTATTATTATGATCCCTGAACCTTCCATTTTAGCCAGATTGGTTTGTCTGTTTCATTAGCATGCAATACTCATTCCCATCTCCACGCCTTTGTTTAGACTTTTCCCCCAACCTAGAATACCCCTTTTTAGGGCCTGTTCAAACCCTGTCCATCTCTACAAACCCAGCTTGTGTCCATGACTTTCACAAAGTCTCTAATCACATCAGCCCGCACTCACACTGGGCTAAACTCCTACAGAACGTATACTCAATACTACACAACTTAGCACCTAATTATCTATAGAATTGCCTTTGTTATCTGTGTTAGGCTCATGGCTTTCCAACCTCGTACTAAAACTCCTGTAAGCTTAATGGTGGTGTAGACTTTGGGCAGCCAGTTGGCACAATGGATAGAGCACCAGGTCTGGAGTTTGGAAGACCTGAGCTCAAATCTGACCTCAGACACTAGCTGTGTGACTCTGGGCAAGTCACTTAACCCTGTTTACCTCTGTTTTCTCATCTGTAAGCTGAGTTGGAGAAGGAAATGGCAAACTACTATGGTATCTTTGCCAAGAGAACCCCAAATGAGGTCACAAAGAGTCAGTCATGACTAAAACTACTGAACAACTAGTATCGACTACCTCATACTTCTTCATAACCACCACAGCTTTTGGCATAGTGTCTAACTTGCAGTAGGGGCTTGATAAATACTCATGAATTGTTTGTTGATTCATTCCCTGGAGAGAACCACAACTTCTCAGGGCTTAGGAAACAGATTTGAGCATATCCAGCATTCAAAAAGAGGTTTATTATAAGGGGAAGTTATGTGAAAGAAGTTAAGAGTTCCCATTGCATTAAAGCTACCATTTTTCCAGTACGGTAGAATGGAAAGAGTGTTAGATTTGGAGTCAGGGGACATGGATTTAAACCCTGGCTCTGCCACTCACTACCTGTGTGCCCATAGGCACACTTAACCTCTCTGTAAAAAGAGGCTGTTGGACCAAATGGCTTCTAAGGATCCTTTCAGTTCTACATCTATGGGCTCATCTTTATCCAACATGTTAGCTCTTCCAAGGCACTTCTCCTACAACAACCCTGCTCTGCCAACATCTACAAAGACCAACATCTACAAATTGTTCAAGCTGGAGGGCCAGACAATGTTCACAGTGCTACCCACAAATATTCCCTGGACTGCTGTTGAGTAAAAGAGAGCATCCACAGAATTCAAGTCTGAATGTCCTAATGGTCATCCCAAAGTGCTGAGTGCTGGACAGGGCTGTTGGGTGAGAGGAGAGATTGTGTTAAATGTCATCATCCTGCAGAGATTCCAAACATTAGTACTCCAAAACAAACATGATGTTGGCTTTACCTTGGCTTGAAATGTCAATCATGCCATAGAGGCAATGAATGCTGCTCTTTTGCTCAATGGTGAATGAAACTCTAGGAAGTAACCCCTTAATATTTCCTTTGGTTTGACAGACAAAAGGAAATTGATTACCAAATAAGGATCCTTTAACACATAAATCCTCCACAATAAGACTGCAGAAACTTTTTACAATTTCTTTATCTTTTCTCTCTTTAACTGTGAAGATATAAAAGGGGGCACTGTGTTGGAATAGCTCTTTGCTGGAAAACCCACAAACACTCCAAAAGTTAAACCACACACAAACAACCTTCCAGTGAATAAAAGTTGGGAATGTTATGAAGGTAACATTCTGCAGCCTGAGGATGGGGGAAGAGGGGAAGAATTGTGGAAAATGTCATTCTTGAGCACTTCTTGGTGCCAATCTACTGTATGGAGGAACATGAACAACACACATTGCCTCCCGAATTGTGGATTTTGTGTCTTGAAAAGCCAATGGGCTGGCTAAAGGAGAGGAAAGAAAATCCTGCCCTGCCTAACAAGCCCACTTGATCAGGACTAATATCTTAAGCCTTTATCCTTGGTGAGGCTAACTACTTTGTGTCAATAGATCAAACAGTAGACCCTTAAAGGCTCAGTGACCAAAAATGGCAAAGAGCAGAAATTGTTCTTTCCATGTCACACTATAGGGAGGTTCTGTCAAACAAATTTGGTTGAACTTTTCTCCATAGTGGAATTCTCTAATATACTTTTAACTTATATTCTTTTTGACCTAGCACTTACAATTTTATAGTATTACATAGTTTTATTGTTTGGAGTCATAAAATTTAAAGTTATAGACTTTAAAGATCATGTAGTCTAACTCCTCTCATTTTACAGGAAAATAGCTTATCTCTTTCAGAGATGCTATTTTCAATAACATTCACAGAATTTTTGAAAAATTGAAACTACTCTGAAAATCAGTTCTTCTAAGTAGAAACCTTCCCCAACCCCCATTCCTCCAAGATTACATATTTATTCCAGGGATGCTACTATTGCTCAGCCATAGTGTGCATACATTCATTAATATTTCTTGGACAGACAGTACAAATGGACAATGAATTGAAGGAGAAAGGACTGGATTGCCTTTGGGAATTGTGAGGTACTTTTAATGACCCTTGAGACAAGTTTCTCCCTGAGACGAAGGCCCAGAAAAGTCATTTGGTTTCAAATCATGTAATACAGAAGTGTCTGAAGTATCAAAATTGGGGATCACCCAAAGAACATGGAAGAAGTGTATGGCAGCTGTGAGCAGAACACAACACATTGCAAATTAGGGATTATAAAGGAAAAAAAAAAGAATGCTATCAGAGAAACATATGACTGGAAGAAAGGCCATCCATATACTTAGAAGAGGAACAGTTCATTGGTATCCATTCAATGCCAAGAGGTATAGAAGATGACCTTCAGTAGTTTGGGTGGATACATCAAGAGCAAATTGATGGGAAGTTGTATAGGATAGGTAAGAATAGGACAGATTGTAATTTGCATTGGTTTAGGGAATATCTCAAATGATCTTGAAATATTATAGTATCAAAATGTTACAATCATTATTGTTGTCATGTTTGTCCTTTGTTTTATAGGCTTATTATTAATCTGCTTTATTTTCACCCATTACTTGGAATATTTTCAAAAAAACTAATTTGTACTCTTTCTATTTTATTTACTATTTTAAGGTATTTAGAGTCAGAGATTGGAGTTCAAGGGAAGGGTTAACTCTTATTCAGCACTTCACTCCTTGTCTGAGAAAACATACAAACCTTCATCTCATTCATACTACAGGTAGACAGTTATTTTTTAAAGATTATTTATATTTTTAAATAAATGTTTATTTTTAAAGATATTATATTTCATCTCACAAAAATTTCAAAAAAGGTATCATATCTTTCAGAAATGCCTATTTTCAAATCACATTCACAGAATTTCTGAAAAATTGAAACTACTCTGAAAATCAGTTCTTCTAAGTACAAATTTTCCCCAACCTCCATTCCTCCAAGGCTACATATTTATTCCAGGGATGCTACTATTGCTCGGAATATTTTGGGAACTGCCTTTATAGAGTTTTTTGGTGTCACAGAAGACAATTAGTCTCATCCCTCCATAGTCGCACATTGTTTCCTGGCCCAAAGCTATTATCCAATCGATCATTCATTTTGTTCACTGGCTTTGGTTCCAGATAACTTTTGGCAATTTCTAAAGGATCATTTTGAAAAGGAGAGTGTATTTGATTGCTACCTTTTGAGGATATTCAAAAAAAAATGTATCTGGGTCAATTCTAGGTGAGAAGTTCCAAAAATATTTTGCACAATAGGAGCAGCATTGTAGTAAGTGTACAGCTTTCCAAGAGGGTTTGGATTGGATTAGAAAAAAAATCAGGAATTATAACTTCTAAGATATTGGTTTAAAAATCAGTCACTTCGTTTCATATTCACTTCATATGTCAGTTACTTATTATGTTAGTGCTAAAATGGAGGTAGTTAGGTGGGGATGTAATAAGACGAAGCATTGTTTTTTATCCATCCCTTGTTTTTTATATTCATTTCTTCCTTTGCTTCTATGACATTATGTGGTCCCGATTCTTTCACCTTTTTGGTCGCATTTTTTTCTAGATTTTGACCGTGTTAGCTTAACTAGGTTCTTGTTCCATAAGATCTATCCTTGACCAAATCCATTACCACTCTCACTTCTATGCATATGACCTCAAATCTGTACCTTCAGCTCTGCCTTCTCTTTAGTGTTCTGATGGCATGTCTTTTACTGCCTGAAGGACATCCTACCTTACACTTCAAACTAAATATGCCTAAAATGTAATTACTCATGTTTTCCTGAAAACCAGCTCCCTCTCTGGTCTTCTACATTTCTGTTAATGGCAACCTTATGCTCCCAGGCACCTGAACTGAGAAGCTTGGGATTATCTTTGATTTCTTCTTCCTTACCATCCAAATTCAATGTCATTAAACTAGGTCAATTATTTCTCTGTAATCACATCTATCACCTTCTTTCCATTCCTATTCCCAATAGTAGTTTTGACCCTCATTAACTCTTGCTTGGGCTATTGCAATAATTTCCTAACTGGTTTTCCTGCCCCTAGCTCCCTCCCTCCCAATCCATTCTTCCCAACAATGCTGGATTAATCTTTCATATAAAAAGATGTGGTCCTATCAGTACAGTGTTAGGAAACCTTCAGTGGCTTCCTTTTGTTTACAGAATAAAGACTAAATGCCTTGGGCTGGAATTCAAGGCTACACACAATGTTGTCTCAATGTACCACAAAGTTGGACAAGGAGGAGTTTCCTTGTAGGCCAAGCTGTTCTGCAGGCCAAAATATGGATTTAAGGAGCATTTGGGCCTAAAGAAACACCCTACTACCAACAACCACTTCCAAGCATGGCTTCATTGATATTACTTGGCTCAAGGGTTTTGGAGAAGGTCTATTTTCAGTTCCCACCTGGCTCTTGGTCTCATCCTTCTGTCTGAAATTATATGACTAAAGCTAGGTACATTTTAGACTAAACACAAATTGTGGGAGATTAGTAGTGTATCTGAAGCAAATGCGCTGCTACACTTAAGTGACTGAGAGGTTCACATGAATACACATACCTCCTTCTCCCCTTATCTTCTAAATTAAATGCTCCTGAGAGAACATATTTGCCCAAAGAATTGAAGACTATCCCAAGGGGCTCTTTAAACACCAAAGTCCCTGCTATGTTCCACTGAACTCCATTTTCTTCGGTTTGAGGAAGACTTGGACAATTTCCAAGTCCCTGAGCAGCTGTCTACTACCAACTAAAGGATGCAAGTAAGATTGAAGAGAAGGAAATGAGTATGATTCAGTTGCCACCTAATGTGAATCCAAGGGTGTGGAAGATGCTTGTGGAGGGGTAGGAACTTTGGTGCCCCAGGCAAGACTCTCAGACTCTAAGTTGCTGAATAGGAACCCATTTGTATTGCTAGAGGATCTTCCTCATCAAGAGTTCTCTACGTTGGTGAAATCACAGATCTAGTCCAAAAATGTATAAATAAAGACCCCCAGGTCCCCAGTGATTACACTCAGAGAGGTTGGCTTTAGGTGGGTGGGTGATTCCAAAGTCTGGGTCCTTACTTTTATTTTTTTTCTGTTCCCTTTCTTCTTGTTTCTATTTCCCTTTGCCTTCTACTCACCTATTTGAGGTCTTTGTACACAGTGGATATTCTCACAAAATTGTTGATTGACTTGAAAGGGGGTGCCATTTCAGAACACAGAGAGCAGTGTCTACTCTAGAGACAAATGGTAATTGGCACGTCTATAGTCTCACAGAGACTTCAAAGCTTGTGTCTCCAAGGCTCCTAAGCCTCACTTAGGATCTCATGAAGGAGCTCTCTCCCTAGTTCATATCTATGCTCATCACAGGAAACATTTATTAAAGTGACTTCTATGCTTCTATCACTAGACTAGGTGCTGAAGCAAAATACAGACAAGTAAGACACTGCTCTTTGCTGTTGAGGAGCTACCAAGAAGGAATAAGACATATGTGAAATTTAAGTATTATACATGTGTGAGCTAATGTCATGATAGATAGATAGATAGGTTATAGACAGAGGATAGATAAATAGAGATAGATAAACTGATTGATAGTGGAGGACAGACAGATGGATAGAGATAGATAGACAGATAGATAGATAGATAGATAGATAGATAGATAGATAGATAGATAGATAGAACATTGATGAGACAGAATATTAAGTGCCAGGGATACAAATACAAGAAAAAAGTCCCTTACTATCAAAAAGTTTACATTTCAATGAGGGGAAGATAGAACATAAAAGGGATCTGGGAGGGGATAGGGAAGGGGAACAGTTCAGAATGGAATGTGATAAAGGAGTGAAGCAAAGGAACCGTACAATGCTCAGTGAGAATGAGAAAGTGAGGAGGGAAGACTCCATGGAAGAGGTAGCATACGAGCTGGGCCTTTAAAAATAAAGATTTTAACAGGCTTGAACTGAAGAGAAGAGCATTCCATGTGTAGGGAACAGCTTGAGCAAAGGTGCAGAAGTGAGAAGTGTTTGAGAAAGGTGAGTAGCTCGCTGGCTCAGAGTCCTAGCAGTCTTATTGATGTTCCCTCTACCAACTTTGATACTCAAACTCCAAGCCCACCTCATTTCCCTGTGACTAAGTCTCTACCCTGTATAACAGCTTTCTCCTTCTCAGAAACTGAGTTCCTGCACTGATTCCCTTGCAGTGAATCTTCTGGTACTATATACTTCTATTAAGAAACTGACTATCCAAGTCAATATAATAAAAAGAATAATTCCACCTAAGATAATTTACTTATTCATGTCAATCAAACTACCAAAGAATTATTTTATCTCTATAAAATCTAGCTCTCTAGAAAAAAATAATAAAATTTCATCTGAAAGAACAAAATGTCAAGAATAGCAAGGAAATCCATTTTTTAAAATATGAAAAAAAGGTGGCCTAGTAGTACCAGATTTCAAACATAATTACAAAGCAGTAATCATTAAAACTATCTGATACTGGCTAAGAAATAGACACAGATCACTGGAATAGATTAGGAACACAATATATAATATTAAATGATCATGGTAATCTATATTTAATAAATCCAAAGATCCAAACTTTGGGGACAAGAACTCACTATTTGACAAAAATTTCTGGGAAAATTGTAAAGCAGTTTGGCAGAAATTAGGCATAGACCAATATCTCACATTGTAAACTAAGATAAGGTTGAAATGAGTATATGATTTAGATTAAAAGGGTAATATCATATGCAAATTAGGAGAAAATAAAAAAATTTACCTTTTGTATCTATGGATAAGGGATTAATTTACGACCAAAAAGGAAAAGAAAAATCATGGGAAGTAAAATGGCTAATTTTGATTGCATGAAATTAAAAAGATTTTGCACAAACAAAACCAATGCAGCCAAAATTAGAAGGAAAACAAGAAACTAGAAACAAATTTTCCAGCAAGTTTCTCTGATAAAGGTCTCATTTTTCAAATATGTAGGGAAATAAACCAAATTTATAAGAATAAATTCCCCAACTGATAAATGGTCACAGGATATGAACAGGCAGTTTTCAGAAGAAGAAATCAAAGCAATCAAGAATCATATAAAAAAAGATCTAAATCATTATTGATTAGGAAAATGCAAATTTAAGTAACTCTGAGGTACCACCTCACACGTATCAGATTGGTTAACATAATAGAAAAGAAAAATGACAAATTTTGAAGAGAAGGTGTAAAAAAATGGGAGACTAATGCACTGTTGGTGGAGTTGGGAATGGGTCCAACCATTTTGGAAAATAATTTGGAACTATACCCAAAAGGATATAAAACTATGCATACCCTTTGACCCAGCAATATATCACTACTAGGTCTGTATCCCAAAATGATCAAAGAAAAAGGAAAAGGGTCTATATGAACAAAAATATTTATAGCAGTTCTTTTGGTGATAGCAAAGAATTAGAAATTGAGAGGATGTCCATCAATTGGGGAATAACTGAACAAGTTGTGGTATCTGATTGTGAAGGAATACTATTGTGCTTTAAGAAATGATGAGCAGGATGATTTCAGAATAAACTGGGAAGACCTAGGTGAATTGATGCAGAGTAAAGTGAAAAGAAGCAGGAGAACATTGTACACAGTAACAACAATATTGTGACGATGATCTACTATAAAATACTTAACTACTCTAGTCAATACAATGACTTGACACAACTGGTCCATGATGAAAAATACTATCTACATCCAGAGAAAGCTGATGAACTCTGAATGTAGATTAAAGTATACTTTTAAAACTTGATTTCTTATTCTTGCTTTTTTTTTTTTTGCAACAATGCTAATTTGGAAATGTTTTGTGCTACTTCACATGTATGATTGATATCATCATACTGCTTGGAGGGACGGAGAGAATTTGGAACTTGAAATTTTTAAAAATGAGTGTTAAAATAAATAAACTATTATTTGAAAATAGATAAAGGAAATGGAAGGAAGGAAGGAAGGAAGGAAGGAAGGAAGGAAGGAAGGAAGGAAGGAAGGAAGGAAGGAAGGAAGGAAGGGAAGGAAGGAAGGAAGGAAGGAAGGAAGGAAGGAAGGAAGGAAGGAAGGAAGGAAGGAAGGAAGGGACAAACTGCCTATCCAGTCCCTGAATATCAGTGTCCATGACAGGGTCTCCCAAACCTGCTGTTGAACATCCCTAATGCCTGCTTCCTGCCTGCTTGGTCCTCTGCAGTCTTTGCCTCTTGGACCTGCACCAATAATTTGTCCTACTCCTGTTCCGTTATTTAGCTCTAGTCTGACCTTATTCACAGTACTTGCTTCTCATTTATTCTCTCCCCACATAGACTGATTTCCCAATTGTAGAAATGCCTTCAAACTCACATCCTTTACTGCCTTTCTCTTTAATTACCAAGCCCTAAATTTGCTCCCACCTTCTAGGCTTTCCATTCAACCTAGCAGGTCTTTCCCAGATGAAGCTCATTTTACTGTGGCCTGAGCCCTGATTCTGATACCTAACTTCCTTAATACCTTAACAAGCTTTAAAGCAGAGATTCATATCTTTTTTGTGTGTCATGGACCAAGTGGAAGTCTGGTGAAGCATATGGACCTCTTCTCAAAGTAATGTTTTTAAATGCATAAAATAAAATTCATAGAATTGTAAAGGAATCCAATTATATTGAAATACAGTTATCAAATATATGTACATATATATATATTTTAAACAAAATTCATGGACACCAGATTAAACCCTCTTCCCATGTTAAAGATTATATAGTGAAGAGAAAAAAAATGAGACTTTAGGGTCTATGGATACATATGGAAACTGCAATATCTAGAAGTAGACCTATTGAAAAAAACATTTATCTTATTGGTAAGACAAAAATCAGAAAGGGCTTTTTATATTATAATAGACTTAATTTCCATAGACAATGAGACATAAAAGTGGATGAAAATTCATGCTAGATTTTAAAAAATTGCTTTTATTAATTATTAGCATAAGTAGAAAGAATATGGCTTAAGCTATATTCCATGTCACTGGTGACTCGACTTAACTGGCTTGAAAAGATAATATGAATTAAATTCTACAAATATATTGTCATAAATTAAAATGAAAAAATCCAATATTTGAAGGATCATATTTGATGAGGGGAAAGTTCCTTAGCCAGTTTCACTGGCCCAAGTGCAAACCTCATGAAAGTCTGAAATAACATGCAATTAGTGACATGGTTTTGTTAAATGGGACATTTAACTCTAGAGAGTTAAATTCAACTCTATAGAGAATTTTCATAATTACAATATCTAATCTTACTCGTTTTGCTTCCTATGAAGGAGGCAACCTGGTATAATGGAAAAAGAACTGGAGAAAGAACAAAGAAACCTGGGTTCTAATAGTGGCTTGGTCATTTTTTAGTTGTATGACCTTGACCAACTGACCTCCCTGGGCCTCAATTTCCTTACCTGTAAAATGAAGAGATTAGACTAAATGATCTCTCTCTTTAAATTCAAATTAAATGATCTCTTTAAATTCCAACATCCCATGGCACTGGATTCTACTACCTGAGGTACAGGGATGCCTTTCTTACATTTGAATAGAAATATTGAGAGTAAACTTCTTTTTAAAACCACAGATCACAAGATGAATCATGAAGGGGATTAAACTACCAAGCACACTTTATGATTTATTGACAGCCTTGTCCTTCCACACCTTTTCTGTCTCATTGTATTCCCTTTTCTCTACTCTGGTCTCACCAAACTGGTTTTCTCTCTCTTCTTCCACATGCCACTCCATTACTTGTCCTCTATGCCTATAAGGTACTTCTGCTTCCTCATAGAATCCTTCTTTCTTCAAGACACAACTCAAATGCCACCACCTAGGTGGTGCATTGGATAGAGTGTTGGGCTTGAAGTCAGGAAGACCTGAGTTCAAATCTTGCCTCAGTCTCTTACTAGCTATATGACCCTAGGCAAGTCATTTACTCTCTGTCTGACTCAGTCTTCTCTTCTATAAAATAAGGCTAATGATAATACTTACCGTGGTTGTTGTGTGAGGATTCACAAGAAAGACAGTACCTGGTCTATTTGTTGCTACAGTCACTTCAGTCATGTCTGGCTCTTCCTGACCCCATTTTAGGGATTTCTTGGCAAAGATACTAGAGTAGTTTGGCATTTCCTTCTCTAGTAGGTCCCCATTTTACAGATGATAAATTGAGGCAAAAAGAGGTTATGTAAGTTGCCCAGAGTCACACAGCTAGTAAGTGTCTGAGGCAGAGGTGGGGAATCTGTGGCCTGGAGGCCACATGTGGCCTTCTAGGTCTTTGAGTGCTGCCTTTTGACTGAGTCCAAGTTTTCCTACAAATTCTTTTATTAAGGGAATTTGTTCTGTGATGTTTGGATTCAATCAAAATGCTACACCCCTGGGTCAAATTTGAACTCAGGTCTTCCTGATTCCAAGTCTGATGCTTTCTCCACTATGCCATCTAGCAGCCCCACCTGGCCTATAGTAGGTGTCTGATAAACGTTTATTTCCTTCCCCTTTAATGTGAAGCCCTTCCCAACTCAGCCTAACTTTTATATCTAACTGCCTTATATTAATTCTTTTATCCTTATTTCATTAGTATTCACATATGCGTGTGTTGTTTTTCCCAATAAAATCCTGCTCCTTGAGGATAATGACTATTTCCCTTCTGGACTTGTATCCCTAGCACTTAGCACAGGGCCTTACACATAATTAGGAGTTTAAAAAGTGTTTGTTGATTGATCCAATCAATCAACAAATTGTGGAATGGTATAAGTCCCAATGCACAACTCTTCAGTTATTTTTAGGATCTTTCAGTCGTGCCAACCAGAGTGCTAACTAGGAATTCTTTCACCTGAGGGCAAAAACAGTTTGAGGGGGATGAGAGTAGAGGGTGCAGAGCTAGTAGTGCAGACAGTAGTCTGGCTAGAGTTGCCATATGTGGAGCTAAGAAGAGGGTGGCTGGTTTCCTACAGAGCCTGACCTTTGCCAGGGTTGGAGGGGAGCTTGATCTGGGGAAAAGAGTGTTCATTCTTGGGACCCTTGGGGTAAGCCGTCAGGGTTGGGCAAGTTAACAAAAGAACCCTAGGCAAGGCACAGGGATTGTGGTCACCAAAGGGAAGAACTTCCTCATGCCAGTGCCCTGGGGCTTTCTTATCTTTACTCTGGAACTCTAATTACCCTGTACCAAAGGACCTGGAGCAATACAGTCAATTCTCCATTATCTGAAAACTGATTATCTGCTTTTAAAATTATAAGATAGAAGTGCTTTGCCCTTAATTTCCCTAACTTTCTCACCTCCTCTGTTGACTTCCCCAGGCTAAAACTTGCAAACCTAAGGAGCTTTCCAACCCTACAGTCCCAGGTTCTCACCGATCAAGAAAGAACATTGCTTTATCCCTCCCTCCCTCCATTTGTTCAACAAATATCATTGACTAGCATACGACTGGACTCTGTGGGAATATAATTAGTCATTCATTACTGTGCTTGCCTTCAAGAACCTTTACAGTCTCTTTGGAAAAACAGAACATAAGCACACACATAGTTAAATAACAATGCAAAAAAAAGAATGCAAGTGACAAATGTGTGTCTAGACAGTAGGTATCATAAAGGTTTAAAAGTAAACGAAATCTTGGTGATTAGGCCAATGAATGATGTTTAATGGAGGAGGTCAAAGGTGAGCTGGATCTGGGAAGTTTAATACCTAGGAAAGAGAATGGTATGATCAAAGAAGTGGCATAGGTGGGGTAGTGGAGAAAGTGCTGGGCCTGGATTCAGTAAGTTGTTGATGAGTTGTTTTCATTTTATCTTACTCTTTGTAACCCCATTTTGGGATTTTCTTGGCAAAGAAACTGGAGAGGTTTCCACTTCCTTCTCCAGCTGATTTTACAGATGAGGGTTAAGTGATTTGCTCAGGGTCACACAGCCAGGAAGTATCTGAGGCTGAATTTGAACTCATGTAGATGAGTCTTCCTGATTCAAAGCTCAGTGCTTTATCCACTGTCCCACCTAGCTGCCCAGATTTAAAATTCTGAAAGACCTGAGTTCAAATGTGCCCTTAGTACTTACTAGTTCTGTGACCCTGGGCAAGTGACAAAAACCTCTATTTGCCTCAGTTTCCTTAGCTATAAAATGGAGATAATAATGGCATTTACTTCTCAGGGCTGTTTGTTGTAAGTCTCAAATGAGATATTTGTAAAAAGTGCTTAGCACATAGTAGGCACTTTACAAGTGCTTATTCCCTCCTTTCCAAGCCCCAGACCCACTCCCCTCTCCTCATGAGATGGCAAGGATTTGAACTAGGTTGTTATAAATGGAAAAGAAGGTGTAGTCTCAAGAAACTGCAAAGGAAAAGACTTTTTTCTGTCACCTCATACTCCCACTGAGGAGAAGTTGTGAGCAAAAGGGCTCACATTTACTCGATGTGGTGAAGAAGAGATTTTTGTTCAGGCATGGGTTAGATTAGATGGTTTGGGAGGTGTCATCAGATTCTGAGGTTCTGTGATTCTGCTCTCTGAGACTGACGCTGCCTCCCTCGAACAGAATGGGATTAGAGCCTGTTGGGGAGGGAAAACAATCACAGAATTTTACATTTTGAAGCTGGGAGGAACCACAGAGATCATTTAATTGAGCAGGGAGGCAGAATAGGAAAGTGGGGCAATTTTCCAGCTCTTCTTAAGTGAGTTTAAAAATGTAGCTTTGTTATTTTAGTTTGAAGTATTAGGGAAGCCCAGACCAACTCTTTCTCAAAGACCAGTGCCAAGAAAATGCTTCACATGGCTTTTGAGATTGCTGGTACTATGTCTTGCCTCCATTTCTACAAACAATTGAAAGTCAACTGTACTTTGTCATTCACACACCACATTTTTCAACAATCGAATATTCCTAATTGTACCTTGATATGATATGAATAGCAGCTTCTTTCTACTTTCCTTCTCACGAAGAAAGCATTTTTCTAATCACCAAATGGTATAGAAATGTGAGTTATCAATTGCCATTAGCTCATCATACCTTCCTTGTATCCAAACCAAATATTTTACTCCTCAGCTGTCTTTTTACCAGGCTCTTTGCGGTAGCACCCTCGAGGACTTGACCCTTTTAGCTCTGGAACACCTGCCCTGGCTCCTCCACTCCCCATATACTTGGCAGGGAAGTATCTCACATGCGCTGCTTCATTTTACTTCTCTGTGGTCTTCTCACCAGCCGATCTTCAACCTAGGAAATGCCCTCCCTTTCCCCTTTCCAGTCCTGGAAACATGATCAGATCTTGCTATTCAAAAAGGTATGTTAATCTACACTCCTATTTTTCTAATCACCATCCCTGTGACTTTCCAAACCAAAATACTCCTCCCTAGTCACTTTTCCTATATATGTTTTGTCTCCTCTTATTTGAATGTCAGTTCTCTGAAGCTGAGACAGTCTTGCTTTTGTATTTATATCCCCAGTATTTAGCACATATTGGGCACATAGTGCTTAGTAAAAGCTCATTCATTCATCCACATTGGGGAACTAAAGCTAGGTTGGCTCTTTCCCTGTGCCTCCCCAGGCGGAGCATGGTCAACCTTTGTTTGGCAGCTTTGGAAGTGTGGGGAACTCTCCCACTGAGTAACACAGGATATGGAGTCAACCCATGATTTCAAAGTACTTTGAGTTCATCAGATGAAAGGTGATCTAAACATTATTATTAATTTTGCTTCTATTATTATTGTTGTTTTCCTTTCATATAATTCAACAGGATTGGAATCTGGTCTATCTTTTTGTTTTATGCTCACAAAATACGTGAGAGGTAGGGAGGCGGTGAATGTTAGCTTTCCCATCATTTCCTAAATAGCATTGAATTAAATGTTACCTGTCCTTCTACCTGTCTGACAGGGATCTAGGGATTAATTAGATTAACATCTCTAAGTACTTTGAGTTTCTCAGAGATAGATATTATGTAAACATAAGGTATTATTATAATATTCTTATTATGTTATTGTAATTGTGTGGAATTCTCCCATAAAGCTACACAGGATGAAAATCTAGACCATTATTTGTAGAGGGCTTTGAGCTCAGATGAAAGGCACTACATATGTTGCTTAATGTTGTTAACATCATTACTGGGATGATTATTGCCTTATTACTTTTGGAGAATGGGCCACCTTTCAACACCCGTCTTCATATCACATCTCTTATGTTTCCTGTGTGACTTCGAAGGTACATTTTTATTGACAGTAACAACAATTTATATAGCACTTTGAGTTACAAAGCACTTTTACATATGTTAACTGTTCTGATACTCACAACAACCCTGTTAGGAAAGTGCTACTATTATCCCCATTTTACAGATGCAGAAACTGAGGTAGCAAGAGGTTCAGTGACTTGCTCAGGGACACATGGCTGGTAAGTGTCTGAGGCTAGATTCAAACCCAGGTCTTTGTAATTACAAATCCTACACTCTAGTCACCGTGCCACCTAACTGCTATTTTTTTCCAGTTAAAAAGAGGATTGTTGGAAAATTTTGGTAGGCCTAGAAGGGAAAATGCCTTGAGACATTGAATTTACTGGAGTGAAGGAGAAAGTGGGAGTGATTGTTGGACTTGCGTTGATGTTGATGGAGAAGAGGAAAGAGCCTCCAGGCCCCATAGGACCACTGGATCTCTGACAGCAGCACAGTCATAAATAGCCATGATAAGGGATTCGGGTTCAAGCCAAATTTTGATGTGCCATTTTCTGAAGGAGTGACACTTTTCATGATGAGGAGTTACAAAGGACGCAGGAATGAGTATATGGAGAAGAATATGATGGATTTGATTCATGCCAGAAGGGAAGAATATTAAATAGTAAAATGTTATATGGAAGCATTAAAAAAAAGGCAAATAAATGAGAAGTTACCTGTTTTTAGTTGATTCATGATTAACAGCTAATTAAAAGTTTGTTGTTATTGTTTAGTTATTTTCAGTCATGTCTGATGCTTTGTGACCCCATCTGGGGTTTTCTGGCAAAGATACTGGAGTGGTTTGCTATTACCTTGTCCAGCTCATTTTACAGATGAAGAAACTGAGGCAAACAGAGTTAAGTGACTTGCCCAGGGTTACACAGCTAGTCAGTGTCTGAGGATAAATTTGAACTCAGATCTATTCTAACTTTAGGGACAGTGTTCTGTCCACTGTTCAACTTAGCTGTTCCTATTTGTTTGCTTGATTTGTTGTCTGTTAGCTTCCAAGGTATGGTGAACTTCCACCATGTAATTCTGTCTTCTTGATCGTGTCTTTCTAGCTATTTGGTTAGTACCAATTTTTGCAACCTGCAGTGAAAGAGCTGTCCAGTTTCTACTGTTTCTACCATAAGCAGCATGACTTTGTGGCTAGAGTGCTGAACTTGGAGTCAGAAAGATCTGGGGTCAATCTTGCCTTGGATACTTGCTGGCCTATGTGATCCGGGCAAGTCATTTAATTTTCCTCATGGACAAAATGACAAGATTGGACTAGATGGTCTCTAAGGTCTCTTCCAGTTCAAAATCTGTTACCCTACGATATTATTTCCTTACAAAATTTGCATCAATGATTAAGTCCAGGGTCCTTAAAGAAACCTTTCTCTAACTTCTGTAGCAATGACCTGGTCTTATATCATTATCAAAACATCCTCCATTTTTATAAATATATTTTTTTGTAAAAAGTAGCGTTGTTTGAGTTCACATAGACATTGCCCACAGAGACCTTTTAGTTTCCTTCTTGGATTTTAATTATTTTATAGGCTCCATTCTGAGGTAAACCAATAATATTAGTATCATCATTATACATTATTAACAATGCTCATTTGAGATTTTGGATCTATCCTGTCAAAGGCCATTCTTACTCCACTGGAAAACCTTTCCCTAGAGAATACTGCCGTGTTACAAAATGAGCTCTCAACTGCATTTAGAGAAAATAACCAAGATTATTTGTACTAAATATTCACCTTTAATTTTGTGTTTTCACCTGGAAAGACTTATATGAACTGATGCTGAGTGAAATGAGAAGAACCAGGAGAACGTTGTACACAGGAACATTGTATGATGACTAACTTTGATAGACTTAGCTCTTCTCACCAATGCAGGGATCTAAGACAACTCCAAAAGACTCACAATGGAAAATGCTGTCTACATCCAGAGAAAGAACTTTGGAGTTTGAATACTATTTGCTCTCCTTTTTTGTTGTCTTGTTTTATTTCTTCTTTCTTGTGGTTCCTCCCTTTAGTGCTAATTCTTCTTTATATCATGGCTAATGTGAAGATATGTTCAATATGAATGCATAAGTAGGGCCCATATCAGATTGCATACTGTCTTGGGGAGAGGGGATGGAGAAGGAGGGGGAGAAAATTTGAAACTCAAAATCTTATGGAAGTGCGTGCTGAAAACTAAAGGTAAATTAATTATTTTCTCCAATTTATTTCTTTTTAATTTTCAATATTCACTTCCATAAGTCTTAAATTTTCTCCCCCTCCCTCCCAATTTGCTCCCCAAGATGCAATCTGATAAGGACTCTACACATACATTCCTATCAGACACATTTTCACATTAGTCATGCTACATAGAAAAACTATAACGAAATGGGGAAACCATGAGAAAGAAAAATCAAAAAAGAAAATAGTCTACTCTGCTCTACATTACAATTCCATCATCCTTTCTCTGGATGTGGATGGCATTTTCCATCATGAGTCCTTTGGAATAGTTTTAGGTCCTTGCATCGCTGAGAAGGGCTATCAAATTAATTACTTTTTAAAAAGAGTTTAAAAAATAAATTTTGGGTTTTCTTTGACTGTCTTCACTGAAAGATCTATGCCTTTTTTCCCTTCCCTCCTCTCCCTTTCCTCTTTACTACCCAGCAATTTGTCAATGGAAGATGACTGATCCATTTGTCTACTTTCTATCCTATGACTGTATTTCTTTATAGGGACAAGCACCATCACATTTAAGTGAAGTAAAATTCCCAGTTGATGATCTAGTTGTCTCTTGAGGTTTTTACATCTATTCAGTCCTCAGCCCAGTACATCTCTATGATTTATTATGTCTGTTTATAATAATTTGGTTATCATAACACTCTTGCCACCAAGTAACTGGTTCTTTGAATGGGGGTTTTTTAAGTGTAGTGTTGATATGACAGCTGAAAGAGAATTTTGTTCTCATGTTTCTGGGAATCTTTATGGGAAATAAAGTGGTGCTTACTCTATATTGGGATTATGATATATATCTATCAAAATATATTTCATATTCTGAATATGTGATATTATTATGAAATATATTGAGATAGAGATAGATAGATAGATAGATAGATAGATAGATAGATAGATAGATAGATAGATAGATAGATAGATAGGTATTGGCTGTACAGGCAGACCCAGACCCTGTCTCTGGCTGCAAGTACTAGAACCACAGAAAGGCCCTGAGGCTCAGACTATTTCCCATAGACTCTGCAGTGGTATTTCACTGGAGGCTCCAGGTTGCAGCTGGTCCGGCCCTTGCTGTGTGCTGCTAAGTGCTCAGACTGGCACTTTATTATCAGAATAGAGCAAATCTAGGCTAATGTGTGAAGTATAAAGAGTCCCAGGGAGCCCCAGCTCCTCATTCTCTGGCCATTCTTTCCAGGTTTTCTGCTGTTGCACTCCGGATAATTGCAGTTTAATTGGGTGACATGAAATGAAAACTGTGTCCACATTATCCAGGATTATCTCTTTTTCCTGAAGCCTGCCACCAATTGAAAGGGGGCCCATTTATCAGACCAAAGAGCCTGGCTCGGTTGGTTGATTTTTACGAGCTGGGAACAGTGTGAGAACAGACTCGAAAGGGGAGAAAGGGGCCTGACAGCTAAGAAAAATTATTTCAGTTGTTTATCTCAGGGAAAGTTTATCTGATTCTTCACAAAATGCTGTGGAGGCTTGGGGTGTCGAGCTATGAGTAATGAACATTGACCAAGTTTGCTTCCTCAACCTGATGTGCTCCAGCCCTGCCTCTCTTTTGTGTGGGCACAGATCATCAACTTTAAAAGCTTCTTTCAGCCAGCATGAATGCACTTCATTTTACCAAAAAGAACTTTGTATTGATAGTGAGAAAAAAAGGAAGGTTGTTTAAAAAGGAAGGGTAGACAATCGGTACAAAATGAAGAACTTTCAGTTTCCATTATGAGCATGTCGGGCTGTTCTTCTCATCTGTTTATACATTCCCTGCACAATAATGCCTCTTTGCAGTAATATGTTTCCCCTTTTACACTATTCATATTGAAAAAAAGCCCTCACATCGTGACCACAGTAATAAATACCATAGAAATGTGGCTATAATGTCAATTTGCATTCTGTGAAAAGATCAAGGTAACACCCAAAGGCCAAAAGAATATTCCGCTAATGCTCATTCATCATTCTACACATCCAGGTAAAAGAGGGACCTTGTCACTACACTACAAACCTTTTCTATTGCTATTGCCTTGTGTGAATATTTTAGCCTAATGCACTGATTGTTAAAAAGAAAGAGCAGTCTTTGAAATTGTCTGTTGCGCTCAAATCCCTAGCTGCGCAAGGTCTGGGCAGGAGTGGTTTCTATTCAGGGAGGAATGGAAGGCTTTAGTTCAGTACGCACAGCGTGTATGAAGGTTACTGAGGATATTGTGTGCGAGTTTTTAAATGGAAGTTCTAGAATGGGGGTAGGGAGAAGCTCTTTATCTATCATGGTTACCGTCAATACGGAGTAAATACCTGGAAAAGCTGCTGGACAGCTACCGGCAGTCCGTAGGCATGGACTTAGAAAATCTCAGACCAGCTGAAGCCGTGATGTTATTTTTCCGACGTATTTTGTCACGTCTTAGCCAAAGATAAAATGTGACTTTTATTTAGATAATGCTTACTGCATACTCTGTAACACTTTCATCATGTTTTTATATATATCTTCAGAAATGAGAAAGGGAAGGACACAGCTGTATATTTATAGATTATGAAATATATTAGCATATATGTTAATGAGACAACATGATGTCACTAGCTTTGTAATAGCTAGGATTCATAGAGTGTGTTCAAGTTTGCAAAGTGCCTTACACATGTTAACTTATTTGACCTTTTCAAATTATATCCCTGCCCTGTGAGATAGGTACTGTTTTATACACACACACATACACACACACACACACACACACACACACACACGAGGAAACAAAGAAGTTAAGGGACTTGCCCAGGGTCACACAGCTAATAAGTGTTTGAGGCACTCAAGGGACTCAAGTCTCCCTCATTCCAAGTCCCTTGCTCTATTCACCAGACCACCTACCTGCTAATAAAGTGCTGGATTTGAAGGTAGAGAGACCTATATTCAAATGTTACTTCTGATACTTAACTAGTTTACCCAAAGATGAGCAAGTCTTTTAATTCATCTGAGCCTCAAGAAAGACTCTAATACTTATTTACTAGGTTAAAGATACATCACAATCCATGATCCTTGATGTATTGACATCTCTATATGTAACATGTATGTTTTGTTGTTTAGTCATTTCAGTTGTGTCCAACTCTTCTGACATCATTTGGGGTTTTATTGACAACTTACTAGAGTGATTTGCCATTTCCTTCTCCAGATCATTTTGCAGATGAGGAAACTGAGGCAAACAGGGTTAAATGACTTGCCTAGGGTCACACAGCTAGTAAGTGTCTGAGGTCAGATTTGAACTTAGGTCTTCTTGATTCCAGGCCCAGGGCTCTATCCACTGACCACCTAGCTGCCCCAATATGTATGTATATGTATATAACATGTCTATACAGTAGTCTAACAAGCCTTTATTGAAGACCTTCCATGTGCTTAGACTCCCATCTATCCTCACCATGGACAGAATTTAAAATGATATTTATATTGGAGGGAGATTAAGTTCTCAATATTAGAACATTCTTAAGATGCTTTTCCTTATTAATCAGTTCCAGCCAATGAAAAACCAGCTCTCTCTGGTCAATCTTTTAGTGCCTGGGGGCACTCATTCCCCAAGGTAATGATTATAGTTAACTTTTCTACTTACCATTTGTAATTTCCTACCCAACTTTGATCTTATAGAAGTTTTGCCAACTCCTCAGCTAAAATCTTGGGCTGATGCCTCACCATGATGTGAAGTTGATTCTGAACTCCCAAAGGTTAGCTCAGCAGAGATGAGATCTGAGAGATAAGCTCCAAGAGGTCCCACCAAGCTAGAAATATTTGGCAATGGAGTGCATGTAAAGACCATTCTGTCCACATTTAGGGAATCTCAACAATAGAAGGAAGAGGGGTGTTACCTGATGAGTGTTTCATTTTTCTCTCCATGTATCTATCTATTTTTGGTCATGACAACTCATGAAGACAGGAGCTGCAGAAAAAACTGTGATTGGGGAATGACAATTAAATCTCAGAAATGGAACTTCTGAAATGACCATATAGAACCCAAAGTAACAATCTTTTTTTCTTATGATTTTTTTTTCCTTTCCTGCTCATTTATGCTAATCTGGCAATAAAGTGTCACAGTAGATAGAATGTTGGACTTGGAGCCAGGAAGACCTAAGTTTAAATGCTACCCCAGACACTGTTATTCCTGGGCAAGTCATTTAACTGCTTGCTGCCTCAGTTTTTCCATCTGTAAGGTGGACATAATAATAGCACCTGCCTCCCAGGTTTGTTATGAGGACCAAATAAGATATTTGGATGAGCACTATGTAAATGATAACTATTTTTATTGTACTTTTCCCTCATTTGAGCTATTGTTTTAAAACTTTTATTTTAGATCACAAGCCATTTATGAAAGAGGAAAAACCTGGAAGGGAAAATCACACCTGATTTTTGTCCACAGGTATGAGTACAAAACTGTTGCCGTACTTTGGACTTCTCATTCAGAAAGGACAATGACTACTATTTATATTATGCGTTAAGGTTTGCAAAGCTCTACATATATTATCTCATTTGATCCCTACAACAATCTTGGGAGTAGGTGCTATCATGATCCCCATTTTACAGATGAAGGAACTGGGACTGAGAGAGATTAAATGATTTGTTCAGGGAAAGCTAATAAGTTATGTGAAGCAATATTTGAACTCAGTTCTTCCGGACTCCATGTCTAATTCTCTACAGACACTATGCTACCTATCTACCTCAAGACAAACAGGTGTTCTGTGAACACAAAGGAAGGAACAAGAGTTTGATTAGTCTGGTTTTTTTTTGAGGCAATTGGGTTTAAGTGATTTGGCCAGGGTCACACAACAAGTGAGTGTCTGAGGGTAGATTTGAACTCAGGTCTTCCTGACTCCATGGCCAGTGCACTATTCACTTCTCCACCTAGCTGTCTCAATGTGAGCTGGCCTCAAAAAGAAGACTGATTGTAGTCAAAAGATCTGATTTTGAATTCTGATTTTGCTGTGTGTGATTGGTTTGACTATTGGGCAAGACATTTGGCCTCCCTGGGACTTAGTTTTCCAATTTGTAAAAAAAGAAAAAAAAAAGGCATTGGCCTAGGCAAGCTTTAAGATCAAAGATTCCCTGAATGTGTTGCTCTTCTGCTCAAAGACCTTTAATGGCTTATGGCCAACTACCCACTGAACCCCAACTCCTTAGGCTGATGACTTGGACCTGACTCCAATCTATTTTCTCAACTATATCACCCAGTCTCTTCCCCTTTACACATACAACACTGTATCTAAGCTGTTTAACTGCTTGGCCCTTCCCTGACTTTACTCATATCTTTCTTCTTGAAATTCCCTCTTCCTCCAACTCTGCACATCCCAATTCTACAGATTTAATGGGAGCTCCAATGTCAGCTCCTCTATGATCTTCCACGTCTAGAACTAATCTCTTTTTCCCCTGAATACCTGAAACACTTTGGACTACTTTTATGGCATTTGTCAAGTTCTACCCTGCATGAAGTGGCAGAGTGGGTAGAGAGTTGACCCTCAAGTCAGGAAGACCTATGTGCAAATTCAGCCTCAGACACTTACTAGCTATGTGACCCTGGGCAAGTCATTTTACCCTGTTTGCCTCAGTTTCCTCATCTGTAAAATGAGCTGGAGAAGGAAATGGCAAAGCCCTCTAGTAGCTTTCCCAAGAAAAACCTAAATGGGATCATGAAAAAAAGGACATAACTGAACAACATCAGCAACCCTGTACTTAGTTATTGTAGACATGCTTCTCCCCAGCTGCACCATGGTCCAGTAAAACTGGACCACTCCTACACAATGTTCTATCTCCCACTGCTGTATGTTTGCACTGACTGTCCTCTGTTCCTGGTATGTACTTTTTTCTCACTCTTACCTCTCAGAATTCCCAATTTCCTTTAAGGCTCAGCTCAAAGTCACTTTCTATGTGAAGCTGTTCATGATTTGATCTCTCCCTTTCCCAGAACCTTCCCCTCAATCTCTCTGTCTGTCTGTCCGTCTCTCTGTCACACACACACACACACACACACACACACACACACATGCATGTATGCACAATATGTATATATGCAAACATTTTGTACATACTTATATGTATACATATGCATGCATGTGCAAATATACATGCATGTGTATGCATATATATCGTCTATTCTGACTGGACTAAGTTGCTTGAGAGCAGGGACCATTTGCACCTTTGTCTCTGCTTTCCTCATGCCCAGTATAGTGTTTCACGAATAGCAAATACTCAATAAATGCTTGTTGATGGATTGGTTGGTTGATGCCTTACCTCTTCAACAATTCCAACTGGTCCAACACCCTAATTTTACAAATGAAAAACCTGAAAGACCAAGGTCAAGGAAATTATCCAAAGTCACACAGCTAGCCAATGGGAAATGGATGGCAGAACTCTTGACCCCTAGTCCAACATCATTTCTGCCTCACTGTTCCACAATTGAACAATGAGCAGAGAAACACTGAAAGAGGAAAATAATATATTGGTAGAGATTTAGACTGGTCTTGCAGTTATGTTATCCACAGGAATGAGATGTAGTCAGTTTAAAAAAATGTAGAACAGCTTAGCTCCCCTGTACTCTGAGGAGTCCACTTAGCTTAGGAATACAAGAAGAGGAAAATAATGCCCATTGGGCATGTAGATTAATGAAGAGTCATATTTTAGGCATTTCATGGATGTCTGTACACATGGCACATGGGAGGATATTTTATACGATTGAATTCTTTTTATATGTTCATTTATAGACTCTGAAGGTATTTGGAAGGTTGATCTTTTCACTCTGATCATTCCATTGAGTCTAAGAGAATTGAAGGTAGATTGTAACAGGTTTCTTACTAAAAGGCTAAAATATGGTGTCTATATGGTAGAAGAAAGCCAGCTTTCAAACATTAATACTTAAACTCCTTGTATTTCTCCCCAGCAGGGATAATTTTAAAATTGTTTGTGGCGGGGGGGGTACACACACGTATAAAAATACCAATTTCTGGGGATTTATTGATTAACCCCAAAAAGTAGAAATTGATTCTTTTTATATTCTAGTATCTTTAGGAATACATACTTCCCAAGTATCCCTCATATTTCATTTAGACCATAAGAGAAAGGGACCCTTCTTTCCTAAAGATCTGTTTGGAATTAAGTTCAAATTTTATATTATTTTATAGATTATAAAGCTTTTTTAAAGGTATTATCTCATTTTATCCCTGTTATAATATTTCTAACAATGTGATATATGTGTACATATATGCTAATGTTTCTCAGTCTAACTATCCTGACCCACTCTCTTTGCTGACCTCCAGTCTTGCATCTCCAATTTTCTTTCAGACATCTCAAAATGGATGTTCAGTAGACATCTGAAACTAAATATATTCAAAACAGAACTCATTATCTTTACCTCCAAACCCTCCCCCAATCCTACCTTCCCTATTACTGTAGAAGGTAACACCATCCTCCTAGTCCCTCAGATTTACAACCTAGGAGTCATCCTGGATTGCTCACTATCCCTTACCCAACCCACCCCCATGGTCAATGGGTTTGTCAGTTTCACCCTTGTAACATCTCTCGTATATGTTCTTCTCTCCTTTGACTCTGCCACCACTCTAGGTAGACCCTCATCACCTCAAGCCCAGATTATTGTGACATCTTCTTGATGAGTCTGCCTGCCTCAAATCTCTCCCCCTCCAAGTCATCTCCCATTCAAGCACTAAAGTGATTTTCCTAATGCATAGGTCCAGTTGTGTCACCCTACTCCTCAACAAATTCCAGTGGCTTCCTATTGCCTCCAGGGACAAATACAAAATTCTCCATTTCCCATTCAAAGCCTTTCACAACCTGTCCCCCTGTCTCCCCTTTTACCTTTCCAGTCTTATTACACCATACTTCGCAATAGCTACTCTTCAATCCAATGATCCATTTGATCTCTTGGCTGTTCCACTCCATCTTTCAGCTCTGGGTATTTTTTTTCTGGCTGTCCCCTATACTTGGAATGCCCTTTCTCTTCTGCTCAAACTACTGACCTCCCTGGCTTCCTTTAAGTCCCAAAGGAAGTCTCACCTTCTACAGAAAGCCTCCCCCATTTTCCTTTAATTCTAGGGCCTTCTTTCTGTAGATTATTTCCCATTTATTCTATATATAGCTTGCCTTGCATAATTTTATTTACATGTTGTCTCCCAAGGACTGTCTTTTGCCCATTTTTGTATCCTTAGTACTTAGCACAGTGATTGGTATATAGTAGGAGTTTAATAAATGTATGTATGGAACTTCAATTAGAATATATGTATATAATTAAAATGTATATGTATACACACATATATATTATATAAAATAGAATATATGCATATTTTATCTGTCTGTGTTCATCCTTTGTTTTTGAAGAAGACCATGACATCAGAGAAATGATGACATGACTTGCATTTGACTTTTTTTTGAGTGAGGCAGAGCTGTGCAAGGTCACCAGCTTCACTTTCCCCTCCTGAGTCATCTGAATCCAGTGACCAGATATTCATCAGGATGACTGGAGATGGCCCAGGATGCAATGGGAGACCTTGACCTATTCAAGGACTCACTTAGAGTGATGTAAGGCCATTCAGTGAATAAGCCTCCCTAAGAGTAAATAGGGAATGGTCCCTTTAATAAGCAAAAGAAAAAAATAAGTAAATCAAGCTGGGAGGGAAAGAGCAACAGTGACCTTGCACAGCCCCCTCCTTCACTCAAAACAAAGTCAAGGGCAAATCATGTCATCATTTCTCTGATGACATGGTCTTCTTCGAAAATGAAGGATGAACACAGACCTGTGAGTAGACCAAGCTTTCTGAATGGGGACCCAGCTAGCTGGGTAACTCAACTCATCTGCTCCCTTCTGTTCCCCAGCCCCTTCCTTCTCCTCTCCAAAACAAGGTAAATGTGGATGACCAGAACATGCCCAGTTAACTTGGGATTTACTGGTTAGATGGATATTATATATACTCTAATTAAAGTCCCATTTGCTTGATTGGAACTATCATGAGTCTGTATCAGAGGTGCAAACATTTCCCCAAATCAGATTAAAACATAATTGGGAAATATTTAATAAATAAATAAAACACAGTGAAACACAGATAGCATTACATTTTAATACTAAATCAATATGTGCCTTCAAGAATTCTGAAGGAATTCCTACAGGAATCTTTGTGTATAGCTTAGTGAGCTTCTGTTCTATTTAAGTTGGACACCCCTGGTCTACACAATCTCTCCGGATGGAAGGACTCTTCACTTTAGGTCAGAAAAAAACAGAAAAGTTCCCGGGAATGGGCAGAGGAGAGATGGAGAAGAAAGTCTCAGAAAAGGAGGCTGGAGGCATTAAAGACAAATTTCTCTTATTTCTGAAGTTTTTTCCCCCTAAGGACTAGGTCTGATGTGTAAAGAATGAGATGATAATGTCATGAGTAAAGAATTTCATTTCTATTTTAGATTTGACAGCAATTAAGCAAAAGAGTAAGTGGTATAAATATTATTGCCTCTCGTTTCCAGATGAGGAAACTGAGGTCCAGAGATATCAAACAAGTTGCCTATAGTTACACAGAAAATAAGTGGCAGAGTCAGAACCCCTGATAGGTCTTTAGATTCTGAAGTCAAAGAACGCTCTTTCCCAATCAGACCATAAAATAGCAGCAGTAGCTTCATTCTGAAATTTGTATTAGGACCCAGGATTTAAATTTACAGCATTAATGAAATGAAACAAATCAAAAAATGGGTTCTTTATAGTTTAAAAAAAATCAGAGTTAACCCATAAGCTTAAAATTCTTAATTTTAGCAATATTGCTTATGGTAATGTCACACTGGTTGTTCTCTGCTTACCTAAATATTTACTGTTTATCTCTCTCATGTAATGTCACTGACACACCAACATATTCCAGGGCTTTAAAAATATATCAAAAACTCAGAGTTCTGGTTTTCTCTTTTTTAAAAAAAATATCATTGTATAGTAATTCAGTATTTAAGAGTACAATGTTAGATAAGCCTTATCTTAACAGAGTAGTGATATTTCCCAGTGAAATATACTTTTCTCGAGAAAGTTCTTTGAGCTTGGCAGCCACCACCAATATTCACATGACCTCCCTGCTGTAGATTTGTAAATGGAATGGAAAGACATTTATCGAACAATTATTGTACACCAAGTACAATACTAAGTAGAATAGAAAAGGACAGTCTCTAACCTCAGAGAGCTTTTATTCCAAAGAAGACCATACATGAAAGAGATTTCAGACTTCAGGGCCACTGACTGGAAAGGTCCAGAGATCTTTAGAATGGAGGCATCATTGGGAAAGGGAGATTTGACTGATATCTAGACAGGCTGGATTAGGAAAACCTAAATTTAAATCCAGCCTCAGACACTTGCTAGCTGTGTTACCCTGGGCAAGTCACTTAACTTCAATCTGCCTCAATTTTCTCAACTATAAATTAGGGCTAAAAATAGCTCCTACCTCCCACAGTTGTGAAGATTCAAAGCAATAATATTAATAATGTGCTTACACAGTACCTGGCACATAGTAGGTCCATAAATATTTGTTTCCATCCTTCTTTGGGAGATACATTGGTGTCAGGTAGATTTCATGTGCTAAAAACTCTATTTAAAGTGAGTTGATTTATTTAAAAGCTTAGGCTGCAAATAGGTCAACATGGAAGCCATAAAATAAAGGTATGATAATTTACAAGGGTGAGTTTAAATCAGAGCCATCTCCTTCAGTGGGAGCATGTCACCAACCAAACAGATTTTATCATGGGGCAAATATAGAGGTCATGATGACTTGATGAGTGTGAGAGATAAAACTGAGTAATGGCTGGCAGATCTATTGAATGTGAATAATTGTAAAGGATTTCCTTCCAGCAAGTTCCTTCTAAAATATACCCCAAAGGAGAAAAATATTCAACCCTATTAACGTAGTGTCTATGCACTTGGGCTGTTTCACAATGAAATTTTCAAAGCAACCTAGTGAGTATTAAGCCAAATTTCCCTTTCCCTCCCCGTTATCACAGATATCTCTTTCTAATGGAATATAATCACGGAGGGAACTTCCCTTCATTTTCATAAATCATTACTAAGGCCCCTATCACATATAAATCCTATATCCTTATTGGTCGGGAGAGAAGAAATAACTTCATTAGTAGGTTTTTCAAGCTTTTTTTTGCTTTTTCAGGCTTCTTTCTGAAAGAATGAAAATACATTTATTAAACACTTGTCCCAAATACTGTGCTGAGTGATTAGAATATAAATGCAAAGGAAAAAATTGTCTCTGTCTTCAGGGAATTTGTATTCTAATAGTGGGGGGAGGGGGGAAATTTTGTGTGTGTGTGTGTGTGTGTGTGTGTGTGTGTGTGTGTGCATTTTTATTTATATGTTCTCAATGTAGAGTTTAGCAGCTACTGTTTGAAGGCTCCCTGTTTAGTTTCCTTCCCATCACCAGGGAACCCCTGGTTTTTCTGAGAGTGAAACCTTAGGGCTCTGCTAAGCATTTTGGGTCTTATTCAATACACACCTACTAGGGGGAGTCTGACAAATCCTCCCCTGTTATGCAGAAACTCATTGGCATCCCTCCAAAAAATGCTTTGAGAGTGCACACCCTTGAATATAATGCAAAGTGCTATTAAATTAATTATAGTATTTATTATGGAACTATTTACAAGGTAAAGTCATGCAGCATAAAACATTAAAGAAACATAATTATGCAGAAATGGATCGCATAAGGTAGGCTATCAAGTGAGGCATACTTGATTAGCAAGTTGGTTGTAACTGAAAAGAGGAAAGCCAAAGTGTGTGAATAGCTATGTTTATCTTTGTGCAGAAAATGATCTTGAACTTTTTTTCCACTCAAGCACCTCTGTCTTAGAAATGGGCAGTTGTTTTGGAAAATGATCTGTCCCTGTTTGCCCATAGAAACATCTGAGAAGGATTATAAAATTTTAGAACTGGAAGAGACCTTATGAATCAACTTTTTCAATCCTCTGATTTGACAAATAAGGAAACTGAGGTTCATAGGGATGAAGTGTCTTGTCCAATATCAGCTTCCTGCTAACATTCTAATTTCTTATTTCTTCTTCTTTTGAGAGATAGAAACGATTGTATTTTTATCACTACAATGAAGCCTTCACTCCTACTTATTTTAATTGATGTTCATTTGTATATATTTAAATTAAGATAGATATTGTTGAATATAAATAAGATCATATCCTTACCATTGCAGGAAAGAGAAATCTTATCTTGCTGTCTTTCATCTTAGAAGACAATGCCGTTGGCTGTATTGCAGTATTTCCTGTGCAGGATTTCCCACCATCCATAAGACTTGTTTAGAGAACGCCTCTCTAGGTTGCACTATTTTTTCGCCTGCTTTGTTCATGTCCATGAGTCATGCGTGACAAGGTGTTAAGACATAACCAGTCAAAATGAGTCACAAACAACAGTAGCTATGTATTTAGCTATATTCATCATTTGCTTTTCAAAATTTCCCAGATATGGGTTCCCTTCTTCATCTCTCCTCTTATTCACTTTATTCATTTATAAAATTGGGATAAACAGAGCTCTCAACTCTCTGAGTCAATTTTCTCCTCTGTAAAGTGAGAAGATTGGATTGGATTAACTAATCACAGGGTCAAATTTTGAAGATATAGAAATGGAAAGCACCTTACAGGTCATATAGTCCAAACCCCTTGTTTTATAGAAGAGGAAACTAAGAGTAAGTGAGTTGCACAAGGTCACAAAGTTAAATAAGTAATAGAGCTGGCATTTGAACCTACATCCTCTGACTCCAACTCTAGGACATTTTCTGCTATGCCATGCTGTCCCCAGTCAACAAACATTTCTTTTTTTTAACTATTTTATTTGTTTTCAATTTTCTACAATCATTTCCATATATCCCAGATTTTTCCCCTTCCCTCACTCTTCCCTCCACAAGACGGCATGCAATCTTATATAGGTTCTACACGTACATTCTTATTAAATACATTTTCACCTTAGTCATGTTGCATAGAAGAATTAAAATGAATGAGAGAAACCATAAATAACAAAGCAAAGCAAAACATAACACAAGAGAAAATGGGCTGCTTCATTCTGCGATCCAATTCCATAAGTGTTTCTCTGGATGTGGAAGTCCTTTTGCTCAAGAGTCCATTTGGGAATGTTTTAAGTCCTTGCATTGCAATGAAGTTCCAAGTCTACCAGAAAAAAACTCTCACACACTGTGGTTGTTGCTGTGTACAAAGTTTTCCTGGTTCTGCTCCTTTCACTCAGCATCAGTTCATAAAAGTCTTCCCAGGCTTCTCTGAAGTCTTCCTGTTCATCATTTCTTATAGCACAATAGTATTCCATTACACTCATATGCCACAATTTATTCCCCCAATTGATGGGCATCCCCTTGATTTCCAGTTTTTGGCCACCACAAAGAGAGATTCTATCAATATTTTTGTACATGTGGGACCCTTTCCCATTTTTATGATCTCTTTGGGATACAGTCCTAGAAGTGATATTTGCTGGTGGCTGCTAATTCTTATTTTTTATCCAAGAAAAGCTTGATACAGATTAGTTCCCCTTCCATTAGTTCCACGTCAACTTGGTGCATTGTCTACAGTGAGAGAGAAGCAGTCCCTTAAGAAACAACTTTTGGGAAGTCTGAATCACCTTTGCATTATTATTAACCCTGAGGATATCAACAAGGTTCAGATTTTCCTAGAACTTGATTTGTGTCCTTAGCTCAATAATGAGGAAGCTACAGGCTATAGTCAAAAGTATGCTGGCCTAGAGTGTTTCCATGAATTGAAATCTTTCCATGGTATTACTACTTTAGTGATCTTGGGCAAGTCATTCAACCTCCCTGAGTTTCAGTTTCCTTATCTACAAAATGGAGTAAGGGGTTGGACTGGATATCCTTGAGGTTCCTTCTGGCTCTGGAGCTGTGAACCTGTGTTTATAATCTTAAGTTTATCCTACAAAAGAAAGGATCAGAAATCTAATTTGGTCCCCAGCTCTCAGTCCTGGAATAATGGATCTGAATATTCAAAATAAGGACCCTGGACAGTTCTAGTCAATTTGAACAACATTCTGTAGGATTATGTCAGAAGTGGGACCACCTTGGAAATACAGTGATTTGAAGTAGCATTGATTCATGATGTCTGGCTTGTTGAGTTACTCGTTATCTAAGAGTTATCACTCTATTGAGACAAAATAGCTTCTGACCTCATATTAAACTGGAGAATTCTATCTACTCAGGCCTCATATTATTGAAATCCCTTATTCATTTAGCAAATACATATTAAATGATTTGTGTTTGCCTACCATTGGAATGAATATTTTGGAAAATGCAACAAAAACACCCCCAACAAAAATATGACCCTTTTATCCAGAAATTAATAACATGGTCCAAGTGTCAAACATAAAATAACTAGAAAACAATCCCAAAACAATACAGGGATGTCAGAAAAAATTTCACCTCTTTTAGCAAATTGACCCAAATGCAGGTCATACTTTCACCCAAATCCAGCTTGCATAAAACTGGGGTAGTGTGTACTTGGTATTATTTCTCAGGTTTTAACTATGTATTTATAATGTATATATTCCTTTAAAAGAAATCTTTTCCTAGGGAGGAGTACATATTTGAGGGGTAGTTTATATTTATAGAAATTTAGTTTATACATAAATGTTGAGAGGATGAGGAGTAAGAGGAGCGATCAGGGAAGACTGAGATCCCCTTAAAATGGCTTAGTGAAGGATGTGAGTTGAGCACCCTCTCTTGAAGGATGGGATTCAATTCAATAATCTCTACTGAGTGCCTATTGTTTGCAGAGCACTATTCTAGGCACTGAGGGAGATAGATATGATAGGATCTCTGCCTTGCTGAAATTTAAAGTTTAGTGGAGTATGAGAGGGAGGTTATTACACATACAGATAACTATAAACATACAGTATTACATAAGGACAAAAGAAAAGGGCCAAACAAATCCCTATGATATCTGTCTCCATTCCCTCATCTCCACTCACAAAGCTAACCATTTTAGGCCCCTCATCATCTCTTGCCTGGACTATTGTGATAGCTTCCTAATTAGTGGAAGACCAATTAAGTCTTCCTCAACCCTTACCTCAACTTTTCCCTCACAACCAATTCATCCTCCACACAGCCTTCAAAGTGATTTTCATAAAACATAGGTCTGAACTATGTCAATTTCCTATTCAATAAAACCCAATGGCTACCTATTGACTTAAGGATCAGATATAATCGCCACTTCTTAGCCTTTAAAGACCCCTCACCACCTGGTCCTCTACAATTCCAGCTTTTTTATACATCACTTCCCTCCTTGTACTCTGTGGTCCAGCCAAACTAATCTCCTTCTCCATGACATCCTTCTCCCAGACCTGGAATGAACTCCCTCCTCACTTGTGGCTTTAAAAAATATTACTTCTTTCCATCTTTTCCTTTGTTTCCTTCTGTTTGATGATGTGGATTGCTACTTTCCTCTCTTTTTTTCCTAGTGCCTAGCATAATGTCTGGCATATGCTAGGTATTTAATAATTGACTGATTAATTCCATTATCTACCAGGAGTGGGAGGAATTAGAGCAAGCTTCATGGTGGAGGAGGAGGCATTTAAGTCAGGCTTTAAAGGATGGATGAGAATGTAATATGTGCAGAAGCAAAATAACCTTCCAGGTATAGGGATAATCTTCTGGGTACAGAGGTAAGAAAGCATAGGGAATGCTCAGGGGACAGAAAATAATTCAATTTAGCTGGACTGTAGAGTATGGAATAAAAAGTAGTAAGAGGTAAGTCTGTAAGGGTAGTTAGTATAGTACTAGATTGTATAGATCTTTTGGTGTTAGGAAGAGGCAAGAACTGTATTTGTTTGACACTAAGGAACAGCCAAAGGTTTTCTCAGCAAAAGAGTGGAATAACCAGATCTACACATAAGGAAGCTGAGTCTGATAACAGTATAAGGGATAGATCAGAGAAGGTAGAATATGGAGGGAGGAAGACCTGTTGGGAGGCTATTACAATAGCCCAACTGAATGCTTAGAATGGTTAGTACTAAAGTTTTGTTAGCTGGAATAGAGAGAAGGAGAAAGTCTGTAAAAGATATTGTCAAGGAGGAGAAGATAGAAGAGAAAAAGAGTTAAAAAAAAAAGAGAGAAAACCTTGGGGAATAACTGCTTTAATGTGTTGGGAAGAAGATGAAAACCAATTAGAGAAAACATAAGAGGAGGAGTCAACAAGACAAGAGAAGAACCAAGGCAGTGTGATATCCTTGAAACCAACAGAGAAGAGACTTATGTCATAGGATGAAGGTAGACAACAGTATAAAATCCTGCAACTTACATCTTTATGCAGATAGGGTAAAAGAGAGAAAGACAACCACAGAGGCGTTATGGTACACTGTTGCTCTAGTTCAAGGACCTGCATTCAGATCCTGGTTCTGCCACTTACTACCTGCATGAACCTGGGCAATTCTCTTGACATCTCTAGACCCCAGTTTCTTCTTACTGGATGGTTTCTAAGGCTTCTTCCAGCTCTAAATCTATTATCTTACAGGAACTTTAAAAAGATCATTCATAATCCAGAGAAAAAGTCATTTCAATGTGCTGGTAGTATCTAAAGCCAGATTATAAGGAACTGAGGAGAGAATACAAAGAAAGAATGGAAGAATTGGGTATAGATAGCTTTTATTTCAATAGCTATGGATTTAGGGAGGATTTTTTTAGTTAGCAAGAAGGAATATGAATATAGGAATGGAGGCAAGAAGTGCCAAGTTGTGGGACAGGGACAGAAGCAGATTGGCTTGACTGGAGCAGCATACCATGATTAAAATAACGAAAGATGAATGAGTGAATGGATTTAAAAAAGCATTTATTGAAGGCTTACTATGTTCTAAACACTGTGGACACAAATAGAAAAGTAGAGACAGCTCCTGCTCTCAAGGAGTTTGCATTTTAAAAGGACAAGGCAAAATGCATAGAAGTCAGATGGAACAACCTAGAAGTCATTAGGCCCCAGTGGTAAAGTATATGGTAATGTATCTTCTTTAATATTATTACCACTGATAAAAGTGTGTGTGTGTGTGTGTGTGTGTGTGTGTGTGTGTGTGTGTGTGTGTATTTCTGGTATTGAACTATTGGAAAGAGCCAAAGTTTTGGATAATGACAACTTCCTTCTCTAAGTCTTCAGCAGCTATGGCTGCTATAGCCCCTGTCACCTGGTCAGTAGAGGTTGCCCTTAAAGTTATGGTGGTAATGGTTGGGCTCAAATATTCTTTCCTCAGAGTGCCTTGCTGCTTCATCTAGGCTGGTTTGCCCATACCCTAGGTGACAATTGGTTGGGGATAGTTGGTCCCTTCTCCACAGGAGTTGTTCCTCTGGAAGATGGTTTGGGCGGCTGAACTGGAAGTGGGGCTAATGGCTCAGAGGGTGTTATTGTTCCCAGGGCCTTGAGCTTACCTGCCCATTGATGGAAATTGCTCATCAGTTGGTTTGCAGTTGGTGTCATTGGTGGTGAAGATGGTGGTTGATGACATCTGTGAAGGCTGGGCTATATGGATATAATTGGAAAGATGAGGAAAGGGTAATTAGTTGATAGAATCCATTAAATGGAAGGTTTTTTGACTGTAAGCCATAGGAAATAGGGAGCCGAACTATTTCGTATTATTTAGAACAGGATAATATGACAGTAACCTTGTTTATAATTGTCCCTTCTTATAACTGAATGTAGGATGATCCAGTGTCTAAAGAAAGGGAAAACAGTAAGTGGGCTGTTGCAATAGTTTCAAAGTGAATGAATGAATGAAAGAAAGCACATTTATTTAGTCCTTACTAGGTGCCAAGCACTGTGCTAAGCCCTGGGCACTTTGAGGTGATGAGGACTTAGATGTCTAAAGTGATGACCATGGAAGCAAAAGGAAAAGAGGAATCCAAGAGACAGTTTTACTGCTACTCATCAAAACCAACTGCAGCAATTAAAAGCTGGACTTATTTTAGGATTTTAACTCATGAGAGGTAGTATAATAGAATGGAAATAATGCTGCATCTGGAATCAGAGAAGCTGAGTTCAAATCTTAGCCCTGCTTATGTGATTTTCACCAAATTATTTAGACTTTCTGTGTCTCTTTCCTCTTCCATAAAATGAAGCTATTAGATGAGATGATCATCAATTTCTCATGTATTTTAACAACAGGTGTTATTTCATAGCCTTTGTCAATTGAGGCTTAGTTACCTGGTTATTTAGTTTTTACTGTAGTTTCAACTTCAGAAGAAATAGACACATTTTATCTCCTCTGGATTACATGCAAAATTCAGCAGTATCAGAAAATATCCTGTTCCTTGGTGATCTGATGCAGAACAAGATTTATTGGGTGTTAGGCAGTAGGACTTTTAAAAACCATAATCTTATTACTACACTTATGCACTCACACACACACACATACATACACTTGTCCACGATCCTTAATACAGGTTTCAGGGGGGGATGTTTTATAGTTTGTTTAGTTGTTTGGTTTCGGCTTGTAAGTTTTATTATTAAACGTGTTTATAAAAGTTTGGGGTCTATAAAACTAATAAAAATGATGCCTGGTGTGGCCTTTCCCATAGATTTGCCTTTGAAGTAGAGCGCTGTGGTCCAGGTGGTTGCAAGGCTATATTTATTGTATAATTTTAAAATATAAAAGTTAATAACTTAATGGTAGCAACTTGAACTGTAATTTTAATTGTGAAACTGTTCTTCTTGACATCACGATTCAATATCGTTAAGGTTTCAGAAATGAGGCCACAAGAAAGGGGCAGGTACAGCCATATACCTTTCCAAGAAACCATTTTACAGCAAATGACTTTTGTTCATTTCACCTTTGGTTCTCACATCCCTGTACAAACTATCGGTGACCTGGACTCTGCAGTCAGGCAACGAGGAAAGAGAATTAAACATAATCAATCAAGTCAATAAGCATTTATTAAACACCTACTACATACCAGCTTGTGTTAAGCACACAATCTAATAGGGGAAACAATCTACAAGCAACTAGGCATCTACATGGTATTTAGAGGATAAATTGAAGACAGTCTCAAGGGGAAGGCAGTAGCATTACGGGAAATCAGAAAAGGCTTCTTGCAAAAGGTAGGATTTCAGCTAAGCCTTGAAGGAAAACCAGGGAAGCCAGGAGGCAGGGATGAGATCCCAGAACATTCCAGACAAGTGAAAATGCAAAATCATGATATGTAATGTCATGTGAGATGAGTGCAAGGAGGCCAATACCATTAGATCTCATAAAGTATTGGGAGGGGAGTAATATATAAGAAGACTGGAAACATAGAAAGAGGAACAAGTTCAAAAGGGCTTTAAAAGACAAACAGGATATTTTATTTGATTCTGGAAGTAATATAGGGATCCAACAGAATTTATTGAATGTTGTTGTTCAGTCATTTTCAGTTTTATCCAACTCTTTGTGACTCCATTTAAGGTTTTCTTGGCAAAGATACTGGAGTGGTTGGCCATTTCCTTCTCCAGCTCATTTTACAGATGAGGAAACTGAGGCAAACACAGTGTAGTAACTTGCCCAGGGTCACAAAGCTAATAAATATCTGAGGCCAGATTTGAACTCAGGAAAATGAGTCTTCCAGACTCCAGATCTGGCACTCTATCCACTACACCACCTAGCTGCCCGTTTATTGGTTGGGGTGGTGGAGGCATTATGGTCATATCTGCAGTTTAAGAAGCTCACTTTGGCAGCTGGGTGGAAGATGGAATGGAGTGAAAAGTGACTTGAGACAGTGACAACAAATAGCAGGCTTTTGAAATAAATATGAAGTGGTGAGAATCTATAATGTTTATGAAATGCTTACTATATAACAACAACTGGGAATATAAAGAAAAATAAAAATTTCCTCAATGAGTTTACATTTTAATAAGGGAGTTAACATGTATATAAACAGGTATATTCAAGAAACACATAGAGTAGATGAAACCCAAGGGGACCAGGAAAGATTTCATGCAAAAGACAGCTTTAGAGCTATTTCTTAAAAGAAGCCAGGAAATATGAATAAGCATTGAAGAGGGAGAAAATTCCATGCTTAGGAGATGGTGCAGAACCAGAGACTCAGATGGAGTATTGTGTATGATCAGTATAGATCAGTATGGCTGGGGAAGAATAAAGTGTAAGATTAGAAAGGTAGAAAGGGGACCAAGTTATGAAGAGCTTTGAATGCCAGACAAAAAAGGGATTTATATTTGATCCCAAAGGAAAAGAGAACTGCTGGAGTTTATCAACTAGGCAAGAGACTTGATCAGACTTTTACTTTAGGAACTAATCATTTTGGTAGCTTTGAACAGAAAATGGATGGGAGAAGAGGAAGATAAGGTAGACAGAGTAGTACTTCGTTCTTGTCCATGAAAGGAGTGGTATTTTTTCCCCTGATTTGTTCTATTTCTCTTTGTTCCTTTTACCTTAACTTGCTTGGGTAAAAATAGATGCCTTCTAGGAAAGGTGGAATGGATGGTGTAGGCACATGACCAAATGAATCCACAAACACATTCTGGAGATGTCAGGCAAAAGGAACTGATGGGAAAAGCAAACAGGGTTCTTTTCAACCCTTTCTGTAAGACGCAATGTATAAGAAGGATGAGAACATGTAACACGTTTCCATATGACGTTAACATTTATGTTAATTGCTTTTTCCCACCTCCATTTTGAAGGCCATAAAAAGAACATAGAAGCCAAGAGTGAAATGTACTCTCTTATGTGCTTATGAGTTTGCCCCTATAATCTCTGGTTAATATGATGAAGGAAAGGAAATAATACTGAGATCTCCCAAAGTGTGGGAGAATTGCCTAATATGTACCAGTAACTAGCCTTAGCCACTGGTGGCTACAGTTACCCTCACAGAAGTAGGATAAGGTCATAGGCTGAGTACAGGATCATGCACACTATCATTTACATAGAATGAGACTTGAGGGCTCTCACTGGCCTGTCATGGATCCTATATTTTCCATCATTGGCATCATTCATGAAAGACCATCTAAAGGAGACATGTATTTAACACTGTTACCTGAAGATTACAACTTTCATTTCACATCAGGCTGCCCTCTGGACTTCTCCATCGTGCCCTGCTCTGGGTACCTTTCTCCTCTCACCCCTTCTTAAATAAAATAAATAAATAAATAATTTTATGAATTGTTTTCCCCCATTAGAATTTAAAGGGCAGCTAGGGTAGAGTGCCAGGTCTGGAGTAAGGAAGACTCATCTTCCTAGTTCAAATCTGTCCTCAGACCTGGAACAAATCACTTAGCCCTGTTTGCCTCAGTTTCTTCATCTGTAAAATAAGTTGGAGAAGGAAATGGCAAACCATCCCCTTATCTTTGTCAAGAAAACCCCAAATGGGGTGAGGAAGAGTCAGATATGACTGAAAAACACGGAATAACAAAATTAGAATTTAAGCTCCCTGTGGGTAGAGACTGCCTTTCTTTTTGGTAATATTTGCATTCCCAGAATTTAACATAGCGTTTTGCACATAGTAAGTGCTTAATAAATGCTAATTGATCGACTGACATATCAGCCTTTGTCTATGCAAGAAATGATTAATGATTGTCAAGTGGGATAGTATAATTGCCTAGAAACATATCTAACAATTGTGTCAGAGCTTCTCCCATGACACATAGGGTCAGCACAATTTATGGGATATTTCTTCTCTCTAGTTCGTTATCTCATCCCCCCAAAATCAACTAAGAACATCGTTATATGGCACTACTAGTTTGTGATCACCAACTCTATTTACAGTTTCTCCTCTTTAGAAGTTTTCAACCAGAGGGTGGGTGATCATTTGTAGAGTCTTTTGAGCAGTGGGGATACTTTTCTTTTTAAAAAAAAAATAATTTTATTATTTTTAATACTCATTAAAAAAAATTTAGCCCCAAATTCTTTCCCTTGCTCAGCCTCTCCTCTACTCACTGAGAAGGTAAGAAATCTGATATCAATTATTCATGTGAAGTCATACAAAACATATTTCCATATTAACCATATTGGGAAAAAAAGCAAAAAAAATAAAATGAAAAAATTCTGTTTCAATCTGCACTCAGACTTCATCACTTGTCTCTCTGGAGGTGGATAGTACTTTTCAACCAAAGTCCTTCAGAATTGTCTTGGATCACTGTATTGATCAGAGTAGCTAAGTCATTCATAGTTGATCATGCAAAATGCTGCTACTGTGTACAATGTTCTCCTAATTCTGTTCACTTCACTTTGCATTGGTCCATATAGTCTTCCCAGGTTTTTCTGAAACCATCATGTTTGAATATCCCTTCATAATCATGTATCATAGCTTGTTCAACCATTCCCCAATTTATGGGTATCCCTTCAATTTCCAAATCTTTACCACTACAAGAAGAGCTGTTATAAATATTTTTGTACATATAGGTTCTTTTCCTTTTACCTAGTTGGGGTATAGACCCAGTAGTGGTATTGCTATATCAAGGGGTATGCATAGTTTTCTATCCCTTTGGGTATAGTTCCAACTTGTTCTCCAGAACAGTTGGACCAGTTCTCAACTCCACCAACAGTGCATTAGTTTTCCTATTTATTTTTATTAGTGTCCCTTCTAACATCTGTCATTTTCCTTTTCTGTCATGTGAAGTGGTACCTCAGAGAAGTTTTAATTTGTATTTCTCTAATCCATAGTAATTTAGAGCACTTTTATATGACTATAGATAGCTTTGATTTCTTCTTCTGAAAATTGCCTGTTTATTACATCCTTTAATCATTTATCAATTGGAAAATGACTAACATTTTTATAAATTTGACTCAGTTTCCTATATATTTGAGAAATGAGGCCTTTATCATAGAAACTTGCTGAAATTCACCCCCACCCATTTCCTGTTTTCCTTCTAATTTTGGTTACATTGCTTTTGTTTGTGCAAAATCTTTTTATTTTAATGTAATCCAAATTATCAATTTTGCTTCCCATGATTTTATCTCTTGTTTGGTCATAAATTCTTCCATTAGATCCAACAGGTAAAATTTTCCATGCTCCCCTAATTTACTTATGATATTACCCTTTATGTCTAAATCATGTACTCATTTTTTTATCTTGATACAGTGTGAG
The DNA here is from genome assembly GCF_028372415.1 of Notamacropus eugenii. Lineage (NCBI taxonomy): Eukaryota > Metazoa > Chordata > Mammalia > Diprotodontia > Macropodidae > Notamacropus > Notamacropus eugenii. The sequence continues at coordinate 232,971,270 of NC_092877.1, read as the reverse complement.
ATGTTTATCTGTACCTTGTTTCTGCCAAATTGCTTTCTAGTTTTCCCTGCAATTTTTGTCAAATAGTGATTCCTTGTCCCAAAACTTTGATTTTTATCAAACACTAGATTATTATGGCTATTTGCTACTACATATTATGTGCTTAATCTATTCTACTGATCCACAATTCTTTTTCTTAGCCAGAACCAGATGGTTTTCATGATTATTGCTTTGTAATACAGTTTGAAATCTGGTATTGTTATGCCACTTTCCTTCATATTTTTTTTAAAATTGATTTACTTGATATTCTTGACCTCTGTTCTTTCAGATGAATTTTGTTATTTTTTTCTAGCTCTACAAAATAATTTTTTGGTAGTTTGATTGTTATGGTATGGCATGGTAGCTTGATAGGTGTTGGTAAATATATTAATTTAGGCTGTTTGTATTACATTGACTTGGCCTACCATAAACAATTAATATTTCTCCAATTTGTTTAAATCTGTACTTATATGAAAGTGTTTTGTAATTTGGGGGTACTTTCAGACATAGGTTGAAATAGTTGACCTCTGAGATCCCTTCCAATTCTGAAATTCTCTATTTCTGTGATCTTGGGTTCTAGTGCATCCTTTGCTATATGACCATGGGTAAATCATTTAATCTTTCAGAGTCGTAGTTTCCTCAGCTATAAAATAAGGGGATTGGACTGTTCTCAAAGGGTCCTTAGATCTCTAAAATTCTCTGTCTTTGGAGGAAAGGGAGGGAAGAAATAAACACAAAGTTTCATTCCTACATTTGGCATAATAAATATTTTCAGTTCCTTCAGTCTTCACCTTTCAGCATCACAACCTTGTAGCTTAATGTTTTCAGAAAACTCAAGCTGTTTGGAATCTCAAGAAGACTAAATTTTACCGAAAAATAAGAGCCCGTGGCATCCATATTACATTTAATTCTATGTCTATTTTTATTGAAGTTCTGTTTTGATATAATCCCCACTAGACCCACTGTCCCATGAAAGTCAGAAGGTTTCACTGAATTTTTGCCCTGTTCCCCTGGATTGGAAAGGTTGGTATGTGTCTTCAGATCTCTGGAGAAGTTTCATGGTTTACCACACTTAAAAAAAGTGCAATCCAGCAGAAATCTACTAGAAAACACTGGAGAAAAAGCAACAAATGAAAAGTCTTCAGAGATAAAAATGAAAAATTAACAGTACTATTATGTATGCATTGTCATAAAATGGTCTTTGCTTTGGTGACTCATTATAACTTTATATATTTGGACTGAAACCTGTGAAATATGATGGGATGGGGAAACAATTGATCTCAGTTTTTATATGAGTAATCTCATTACTTGGAGTTTCTCCTTGTAAAATGAGATTCTTTATACCTTTCATAATAGTTTAAGTGCTATATCTTGACAAATTAATAGTTTAAAGTAATCATTCCCACCACAAATATAAGTTGGCAATATTGCATAGCTCTGTATAATTGTAACCATATAAAATTGTAAAAGTTAATGATATATGCATGAAAAAATGCGCAAGAACCATTGCTGAATTTCTTGTCTTTTTGCTTGGGTAGTTAGACCTTTTTTCTCTGTGAGCTTGCATAAATGGACTTTTTTCTCTTATCTGTCTATTTGACTGACAATCAGCCTGCATTTATTTAAGGTGTCTGGTCTAGAATAGGTCCATTCCATTCAACTTAGTTCTAAATGGGCCACTATATGTAACTGAATTTCAGCACTTGGGAACCTTAGGCTCATCTGGTCAAACCCATATGTTTAACAGATGAGGAAATGAGGCTTCAGAGAGATTAAATGACTGCCCAAGACTGCACAAATAGCTGGTGATGGTACCATTCCTACAACCTAGGTCTTCTCATTCCAAGCCTTTTAGAGTCTAAAATGTTCTTCATATACATGTGAGTTTTTAAAGTATTCTCACTTAATATTGATTATTGCCTTGGATATCTCAGTGCCCTTTAACTGTCTCCAATGCTAAGATATGGTATGAAATAATTTCAATTTGAATGATTTGCATCAAGTAGATAGGTAGAGAAATTTGTCCTGGAAATTGATTGTTTGGCAAATAAAGTGTCTCTAGTCAATAGAAAAGAAAAGGCAGGGGAGTTTTGTAGCAATCAAAAGTTACTCACTGAGCATGTATTAACTATTTTCTGTGTGCCAGGTATTACGATTAAGGGCTAGAGATACACAGAACAGCACCCCCACAAGTCATTGCCTCAAAGAGTTACCATTCTTATGGGAGAAAGCATGAAAATAACTAGGTATATATAAGACAGGGTAGATGAAAGGTAATCTCAGTGTAAAAGACATTAGGAGTCAGAGGGACCAAGAAAGGTCTCCTGCATAAGGCAGAATGTGAGCTGTCTTGAAGAAAGGCGAGAGAACAGACATTATACCTACTGTGTGCCAGGCACTGTACTAAGTGCTTCACTTGATCCCCATAACAACTTTGGGAGACAGGTGCTATTATGATCCCCATTTTACAGTTGAAAAAACTGAGGTACATAGAGGGTATTTGTTCGGGGTCATACAATTATTAAATGTCTGAGGTTGAATCTGAAGTCAGATTTTGCTGACTCCAGGCCCAGAATTCTATCCACCATTTAACCCAGCTGCCTAAAAAGTCAAGGAAACCAAGAGATAGAGGTTAGGAGGGAAAGGCCCTCATAGATTGATGGAGGGAAGTAAAGCGTGAAAGGAATGGTAGGAAAGTTGTGAAGAGCTTTAAAGAGGACTTTTTCATTTGCTCCTGAGGGTAACTAGGAACCATTGGAGTTTACTGAGTAAAGGAGAGTGATCCAGTCAGACCTACACTTTAAGAAAATCTCTTTGGCTGTTGAATGGAGGATGGATTGAAGTAGAGAAAGGCTTGAGGCAGGGAGAGCAAATTAAAAATCCGTGGAAATGGGGGGGGAGAAGAGGAAGGGAAGGATAGAATTTGGAACTCAAAACTTTAAAAAAACCTAATGTTAAAATTTATTTTTATATGTAATTGGGGGAACACTAAATATTATTTTTAAAAAGTCTATGGAAATAGGCAAGAAAAAAAGTGATGAGGGCCTGAACTACAGTGGTGGTTATGTGAGTGGAGAGAAAGGAATGCTTTCTAGGGATGTTATGGTGATAAAAAAAAATAAGATGTAGCAAATGGATGGAAAGTGGGGTGAGTAAGAATGAGGTGTTGAGGGTGACCAAAGGTACAGACATGAATGACTAGAAGGGCAATGGTGCCTTGACCAGTAATAAGGGGGTTGGAAAGAGTGAATGTTTCTAGAGCTTATGCTGGGAGTTGGGGGGTGGGAAAGATCACAGGTGCATAGATTTAGAGCTGCAAGGGATATTACAGGGAATGGGTACTAATGAGTTCTGTTTTGGTCATAATGAGGACAGTCAGGACAGCTAGTTCAAGATGTCTAGAAAGTATTGACTATCACAGGACAGGAACTTGGAAACAAAAAGTGGATATAGAGCTGGGAGTCATCTGCATAAAGATGATCATTGAACCCATAGCAGTCCATGAGATAACGAAGAGAAAGAGTAGGAAGGAAAAAATTAAGAGAATCTAGGGTAGAGACAATGATGTGGGTATAATGTAGATATGCATCCAAAAAAGGAGACTCAGAAGGAGCAGTCAGATGGGAAGGAGAAGAACAGTCATGAAAACCTAGAGAGGTGAGAGTATTCAAGGGAAAGTGATCAACAGTGTCTAAAGCTGCAGTGAGATCAAGGGTAAGGATTGAGAAAAGGTCATTAGCATTGGCAATGAAGTGATCATTAGTAACTGAAGAGGGGAGTTTCAGTTGAATGATTAGGTCAAAAGGCAAATTTCAGAGGGTTTAGAGCAATCAAGAGGAAAGAAGAGAAGCAATGCAACTGGTACAGATGGTTTTCTTGAAAATAATAACCATGATGGCTAGTGAGGATGGTCAAGTCACGTAAGGAATTTTTAAACTCCATGGCTGCAGCAGACATGGAAGTGTTTGTAGGGAGCAGGGAGGGTGCAATAGAAAAGATATGATTGAATATTAGAGAGGGAGTAAGGAAGAAAAAGAGTTGCGATTAAGGGTACATGTAGAGAAGCTGGCCTGTGTATGAGGAAGGGCCATCTCTTTGTCCAGTATAAGAGTCAAGGAGGAAATAATGGAGGAAAACATTTGAGATGAAGAGGAGGAAAAAAGAAAAGGTGACACTCATGGTGGAAAAGGGAGAGGCAAGAATCTCTGAGAACACTATTCAGACATCCATGTTACCTTAGCTTTGAAGAGATGTTCATGATGTGACAAATAGATATAATTGAAAATACCACACATCTCCTGTAGAGGAAGGGTATGTAGTTTCTACCACATCTACAATGAATCCAACTCTTAAAATCAGGAGAGCTGGCTTTGCCATCTTGGCCACTTGATCCCTGTGGATAACTTTGGATAAATTACTTTAGCTGTAAGGGCCTCGGTTTCCTCATCTAAGAAAAATGAGAGTGTTAGACTAGATAATATTCAAGATGATTCAATTAATTACTCCATCCTACTTGAAGCAAATAACAAGATGCTAAGCCCTGGTACTGTTGCCAGATAAGAACAGTCCACTAGGTATGAACAAAGCCTAAATACCTCTATTGAATCAATTTGTTATAGTCTTTGAAATGAATGGGAAAACTCTTTTGTCAGTTGAGGAGGCCTTGAAAACCTATGGGTGAAAGGAAGTAATATTGCACAAGAAGTGTAATCATATTAGAGAAATTTGGCGATGTCCTATAGGTTGTCTACAAAATGGCAAAAGTTCAAAGCTGGAGGGTTCAAACTTTTGGCAGGTTAGTGGTAAAAGCCTCCAGCCAAGGCCCTAAGAAAATCATGCGGTTGTTGTGTTTGTCCTTTGTCCTCAAAAAGGACCATGACATCAGAGAGATGATGACATTCCTTGCAGTTGACTGATTTAAGTGAGGCAGAGCTGTTCAAGGTCACCAGACTCACTTTCTCTTCCAGAGCCATCTGATTCCAATGGCCAGATATTCATCAGGATGACTGGCAATGGCCCAAGATGCAATGGGTGATACTGGCCCTTTTAAGTCAAAGTCTTTTCAGGTTCTCATTTTGAGAGTGGTAATGCTCATTCAGTGAACAGGCCTCCTTAAGAAGTAAGTCAAGGCATGACCCCTTTAATCAAAAAAAACCAATCAGACTGGGAGGGGAAGACCCTCAGTCAGGGTTGCTGGTCAAAAGAGAAACAATTAGTATTTATATTCACTCTAAGCTAGGAAGGCTCAAAAATAACTTGGTGGTGCTTGGGCAGGGACCTATTGTTGTCCAATCTATGAGCTCCAGAGTGAATTGGGATTAAGTCTTGGTGTATGAGAAAGAAGTCTAGTCAATAAATCCAAGTTAACTAGGCAGTTTTTGGCCATCAAAATTTACCTTCTGAGGGAGATGCAGAGGGAGAGAAAGAGCGATGCGTTACTCAACTGGTAACCCTAAGGAACATTATGTGGTAGGAACTGGAGAGGGCACCTCCAAGCCTTGGTCTTGACCTCAGTCTCTTTCCCTCTTCCTTGACCCAAGAAGGATTTTGTAAACTTTGGAGAGTCTGAGGACACTGAACTTCCTATCCTAGTTCTAGTCCTGGTAGCATTCCCTAGAATAACTGGCAAAGTATCTGTATTGGGCCATGGGCACAAAATAGACATACTGAGGGTTAGAGGTTTCAAGTGGTGCCAGTAGAGAAGTTATAGCTTGCCTAAAGGGAATTTTATGAGTACCTTCCATGAAGGGCAGAAAAGATTTCTAGCAGTCATGAGCCTATGCTACATGTGATCTCTAAGCCTGATCCCACTTTCCTTTGAATCTGGTGTGTACTGGTAGGAGAGTGTGTTAAAGACTCTGTTATAGCTGTTCTTTCCACACAATCTTAGTAAATATCTCCTTCTAAAAGCTAATTAAGTCTAGCTGATAAATTGATATCAATGGAGGTAGGGGAGAGATGGTACACACACTGGTAGGGGTTCATGAGCTCAGATACCACTAGAAAAAAATAACTCCTGAGATATCCTTAGCACTGTGAGGGGAGATGTAGCAGGGTTGTTGAGGGATTCAGGTTGCCAGTAAGAGTAGGGGTCAAAAGACTTAATACAGAGCATGTACTATACACACATATTCAATGCATTCTCTAAGAATTTGGCCTCTTGTTTCATAATCCTCAATAAGCGTGTTTTTATTGCTTGCCTATGCCTACCTTTTCACTGAAGTCATTGAGTATTCAAGAATGTATTGGTTTTTTTAAAAAACACCCCAAAATTTAAAGTCATTATCCATCTCCAGAAAATGCAAAGGCTAATTGAAGAGTTTTAGATTGATCTGTTTAATTTCAGTGTATTGACCCTGAAATTCAAGGAATTAGAATAATGAAGCCCTTTGTTCATCTCCTGCTTCTTTAAGGAAATCAAAGTATAAAGCTTTCTGGCCCTTTAAGGATAGCCAGTTGCCTAGTATGAGATCGAGTGAAAGAAGCAATGACGATTCGAATGTGTGCTGAGTTAAGCATAGTGTCTGAGACATTTGCCTCCAATACTTTCCGTAAACTTTGCAGGCTATTCATCCAGCATAAGGCTGTGGTGCCCCTTCTGCAGGGGAGAATCAGCCACAATATATGTGAAGATCTATGAGCTTCTTGGAAGGATTAAGAGCAGTTAGAAATGTCATTTGTCATGACCATTTTTCCCATGTATGCTGGAAGAAGACATATAAGTGATTTTTATGTTTATTGCAAACTAAGAGTTATGATATTTATGGGAGACATCTGTTTATATATTTTTAAAAAATCTTTTAGTAGCTAAACTATGGAAGAATCCAGAACCTCTGAAGAGGAGAAAACATAGGATCCTACTGACCCACAAGAGCAAAAAAGGACCCTCTGTGGTGAATGCTTTACCAGCATCTCTTGAAGACAGAGATGGAAGTGCTTTTTAGTAGATACTCCTAAAAAACAAGGGTACAGTAGAAAAGAACTGGTTTGGGAATCATAAGTTCTTAGTTCAAATACCACTTCTAATACTTACCTTTTTAAAAAAATTGAACCTGTAATATTATTAGTATAAAGAATCCACCAAGAGGAAGAGTAGCACCTTTTATAGATCTTACGATCTAAAAAATTTGGCCAGGAATCTGAAAGATTAAATTACTTCCCCAAAGTTACATAGCCAGCATGTGTTAGACGTAGGACCTAAAACCCAGGTCTTCTTGACTCAAAGACCAGAACTATAATCATTACTCTTTTCCAGAGAGACTTCCCTGACCTTAATTATAACCCAAAATAGCAGCATTTTAAGAAACAATAACTGATCATAAGAGCTTTCAAAATATCTTCTGTTTTTACATCTTTTAAATTTACCCCTGTGCTCTTTCCTCTCCCATTTATAATAAAGAACTTAAAAAAGAAACAAAAAAGAGTAAGAAGAGAAAAATTATCAAAATTGATCAACACATCCAAAAAAACCCCACAACTTGACATTTTAGGGAATGTTCCATATCTAAGGACTCTGCCAAGGAATGGAAGGGAAGGTCTTCTCATGTCCCTTTTTAGAGACACTGTTTGTAATTTTGCAACATTTATTTGGTTTTTTGTTATCATGTATTTATTATATATCTTTCCATTTACATTGTTATCGTTATTGTATGTATTGTTTTCCTGACCTTGCTTACTTCACTTTATACGAGTTCATGTTATTCTTTCCATACTTCTCTACATTCATGATATTTGTTATTTTTTTAATAGCATGGTAACATTACACTACATTAATTTGCCACAATTCATTTATCCATTCCCCAATTGATGGGCATCTACTTTGATTCTAATTTTTAGCTATCAGAAAAAAAGTTGCTATATTTTGGTCTGTATGAAGCCTTTATTTTTATCAATGATTTTCTTGGGATAGATGCCTAGCAGTAGAATCTCTGGGTTCAAAAGGCGTGGCATTTGAGTCATCTTGTCTGCATAATTCCAAATTCCTTTCCAGATTGGCTATACTAATTAACAGCTCTACCAATAAATGCATTGGGGTGTCCATCTTTCCACAAACTCTCCTTCAATATTGACCATTTCTATCTTTTTTCATCTTTGCCACTTTACTGAATGTGAAGTATATAGGCTATTAAAATATTTCTGCTTGAGATGTTACCAAACATCTTTATTAAAGATAATGTTTTTTCTGAATATGGCTTTGTAAGTTCTAAGGCCTTCTAGTCATTCATGACCAGTGCTCTTGGACCATACTACCTCCCAAAAAGCAAGACAGTCTATGTCCTCAATGAACACATCCTTCTAATAGGAGAGACTAAACCACACAGGGAAACATTAGCCAAGCAAGGTTATTTAGGTTTGAGAAATCACAGGAATGGTAATTGAACTCCTAAGGGAGTTGACAGGCCTTTTTTGGGGGAAATGGCAGGAAGGGAAAGTACTACCTATATGTGCAAAACCAGGACAGATGGCAAGCAGATGATCAGGGTGGCCAGAAGTGAAAGGTGTCATGGTCTAGTGGTAATGGTTCAGGTGTCTGTGTTCACTGAGGGCCTTGAAACACTATAAAAATTACTGTGTCCTCATGGCATCCAACAAGTCATGCTTCCTTACCCATCGGAGCAAAAAACTGAGGACTCCAATGCCACATAATGTGTCTTGTGGTTTGCTAATTGCCTTATTCTCTTTAGGGAAGAGTGCATACAAGAGAAGCTAGCACCTCTGAGTTTGAGTTTCCAGGCCCTTGTAAGTGAATCTGAGAGTACTGAAAGAATACGGATATCTAGTTTGGGAACCACTGCCATGAGAAATTAGGGAGAACTGGAGGAATGCTAGAAAAAAGGAGAAAAGTAAATGTTCTGATTTTCAAAGGTGGAAAAAGATGGAGTCTGACGGTTCTGACCTTGATGTCAATTCCTGACAAAATTGTGGAATAGATTAGCAAATGAATGATTTGAGAGCATTTAGAATAAAATATCGTGGATCATTAGAAGCTAGCATAATTTCACTAAAAATCATGTCAAATTAATGCTTTCCTTTTCCTTTTTGATTAACCTCAACTTCCACAAACACTTAATGCATGCAGAACACTTTGATAGGCACTGAGGGAGATACAAAGAATAAATATGATGTGGTCATTGACCACTGCTGCTCTGGAAGCACTACAACTGACATCAAAGGGAAGTTCAAATCTTCTGACCTTTTGAAGTTCCCAAAGTTATCCTATGGACAAGAAGCAGGGGAGGGAGAGATTCTTTCCTCCTTGAAATCAATGCCTTCTCATGGGTTTGGCTGGAATTTTTTCCCTAGGAGGCTGGCCTGCAACTGGAATGCTGCAGTCCTAACTGGCTTATTTACTCAAAATGAGAGAGAGATATAGATAGATTAGATAGATAGATAGATAGATAGATAGATAGATAGATAGATAGATAGATAGATAGATAGGTAGGTAGGTAGGTAGCTATAGATGCAGAGAAAGACACAGAGACAGAGGGAGACAGAGAGAGAAGAAATAAACACTCTCTAGCTGTGTGACCTTGGGCAAGTCACTTAACCCCAATTGCCTCATCCTGGGTCATCTCCAGTCATCCTGAGGAATATCTGGTCACTGGATTCAGATGTCTCTGGAGGAGAAGTGAGGCTGGTGACCTGCACAGCCCTCCCTCACTCAAAACAAAGTCAAGTGCAAGTCATGTCATCATTTCTCTGATGGCATGGTCTTCTTCGGCAACGAAGGATGAACACACACTATATGCCAGACATTGTGCTAAGCACTTTGCAAATGTTAGTTCATTTTTTCCTGTACCATGGATGATTCTCTTCAACCAAACAAAGATAAAGATGTGGTATCTCTTTCCATTCAATTTGTACCCAGTTTACACATTATGAATCATTCTGCAACTTAATCAAAGATATGTTTTTACATGATAAAGGTATTAGGGCATAGAAAATCTTGTTAGTTACCTTAATTTGTATTTAAGTCTTATTAGAAATTGATATCCAACTCACTGGTCTGCTGCTGTCAGGTGTGCAGTTTGAACTAAGGTTTCCTTTGCTCAATATCCAGCCATAGTGATCCACTTAACTGTCTGTCACGCAGCAATATGGTTGTTGTCCTTCATCTTTGAAGAGGAACAAAATGATATCACCATGATAAAGTGAAGTTTCAGTGTGTCTGACTGTGGCTGATCAGAGCAACATGAGCTTGGAATGCTCTACCACAGGTTGGGCACAGTAGTCCATATGAGTATTTGGGGTGGATACTCCAAATTTGCACATACTACATTTACTTTGTGCTGTCTCAATTCTGCTTTGCTCACAGAACACAGTACCCTTTCTGATGTGGGTATGCCATGTCGAGCAGTCCTGTGCCAGTGTCTCCCATGTTGCACAGTCAAATGCAAAGCTCTTGAGAGAGGCTTTGAGAGTGTCCTTGTATCGCATCTTCTGACCACCATGTGATCACCTGCCCCATGTGAATTCTTCATAAAACAGTCTTTTTGGCAAGCACATATTTTGCATTCGAATAATGTGGCTAGCCCACTGGAGTTGCGCTCTCTGCAGCATAGTTTGAACAGTAGATATAACTGATTTCAATTTGGGTCAGTGTATAGGAAAAAAGTTCCTAGTATTGAGAACTGCCTAAAAGTGATTTGAGTTCCCCACCAACAGAAGTCTTCAAGGGGAAGTCCAATGTTTACCTAGTGATAGTTGATTACTTAGCTCAGTGTTTGAGAGGCTCTGAAGTAAAAAGTATGGAAGAGAAAAGGTATTAGGCTGCCTACCAAACTGAAGGTCTACAGAGCCCTTATGCTGACCTCATTGTTATATGCCTGTGAAACCTGGATAATATACCCAGTGCCATGTCAGGAAACTGAGTCACTTGCATTTGAATTGTCTTAGGAAGATTCTGAAGATCTCCTGCAAGATCAAGTACTAGACACTTTCTCTAGCTAAACTGCCAAGCATTCAAACTCTACTGCAAAGAGCATAACTCCAATGGGCTGGCCATTTGTTTGGATGCCAAGAGTATATTTGTCTAAAAGACTATTTTACAGAGAATTCACAAAAGAGGTCAGGGGGATTGATACAAGGAAAGTCCCATGGTCTCTCTGAAGAACTTTAGAATTGATTATGAGATATTGGAGACACCGGCATAGGACTACCCAGCATGGCATGCCTGCGTCAAAGAAATTACTGTGCTCTATGAGCAAAGAAAAATTGCAGTAGCTCAAAAGAAACTCAAGATGTATGAGTTTAGAGACACCTCCACTCCAAATGTTCACTTGGACTATCTGTGTCTGACTTGTAGTAGAGCCTTCTGAGTTCCTATTGGTCTGATCAGCCACAATTGGACACACTGTACCTTGACCCCAATATAGTGATGTCATTTTGGTCCTCTTCAAGCACGAAGGACAACAACCAGCCAGGTGATTACTTGATGGAAATGTTATAGAAGAGATTGCAGTTCAGGTATGGATTAGGTTGGATGACTTCTGAAGTCCCTTCCAACACTGAGATTTTTATGATTCAGTGATCCTAAAATATCTTTGGGGCTTTCCATCATTCTTAGAATGTTTTCATTTTGCAATACTTGAGGACAATAAATCAGTGGAAATCATAACTGATAAATATTTTAAATTCAAGGCTTTACATTTATCCTGATCGAACTTCATCTTATTACTTTTGGCCCATTTTTTCAGCCTGTCAAGATCTTTTTGAACGCTGGTTGTCATTCAGCCTGTTGGCTGTCCCACCCAGTTTTATAGAATATGCAAATGTAAAAAACATTCCTTCTTTGTTCTCAGTCAACTTATTAATAAAATGTTTAAACAGAGTAGGACTAAGTATATAAAAATGATAGGAATAACATTGGCAATAGCTCAGATTTCTACAGTGCTTGAAGATTTATAAAACACTTTTCACATAATACTGAGAAAGAGGTGTCATAAGTGTTATTAGATTCTTTTAACAGATAAGAACACTGAGGCTCAGAGAGGTTAAACAACTTGTTTACTATTATGTATTTAGTGAGGTCATTTGTCTACAAGTTCAGTGTCTTTTCTGCCATGTGACCTGGCTACCTAAAAAGCTCTTAGGATTGTAAATAGAGTGTTTAGAATAAGGAAGGTCTGTGCTGCTCAGACCATTTTTGAAACATTCTGTTCCATTCCATTCTGGGCACCATATTTTAAAAGGGACATTGACAAATTAGAATATATCCAAAGAACAGTGAGTAGATGGTGAAGGATATGGTAATCATGTTTAAAGAATACTTAAACTAGAAAAATGAAATCTTGAGGGGAAACAATACCTGTCTTTAAATATTGAAATGACAATCATGTGAAAATGTATTGACTTTATACTAATTCCAGAGGAGTTAAAGGAGTTAATTAAGTTTCAATGTTGAGAATTCATAGGGAAGCAGATTTCAGCTAAATGTGAGGAGGTACTTCCTAATAGAGCAGCCTGAAAACAAAACAAACCATCTTGTGAGACAATAAGTACGCCATCACCAGAAATGATATTCAAGAAAAGTTTGGAAAATCATCTGTCAGGGATGACATAGGAGGAATTGCAGTATTGGATAAGAGGTCAAATAGGATGGCTTCTAAGCTTGCTTCTAGCTCCAAGATACCTTGATTCTAGGAAAATCATATGAAAATAGACATTGAGTGGAATAGAGTTACCTTAAAAATAATAAATGCTAAAAAATCAGTCAGACAACAAGCACAAGGTTGAGGGAAAGATAATGAGTTCAGTTTTGGATACGTTGAGTTTCGGATGTCTACAAGACATCTAATTCAAAATGTACAATAGACAGTTGGTGATGCAAGACTGGAGATTAGGAGAGAGGTATCATCTCTATAGAGATAATAATTGAGTGCATGAAAGCTGATGAAATCACTAAGTGAGACAGTACCAAAGGAGAATAGAGGACAGACCCTTAGGGGGATACTTATGGTTAGTGGAAATGACCTGTATGAAAATTCATCAAAGGAAAGAGTAGTAAGGCCAGTAGGAGGAGAAACAGGTGAAAGCAGTATCATAAAAACCCAGAGAAGAGACAGTATGCAGGAGAAGAGGGTGATCAGCTGTATCAAAAGTTACGGAGAGATCAATAAAAAGGCATTGTTTGGCACTTAGCATAATTAGGCTAGTAGCAATATTACAAGATTGTAAAATTGGGTAAAGTACCCCCAAAAAGGCTAGAAGCAATGAAAAAAACCAAAATCCTAAGAATTATCTCCAAGTACTTTTCTACAAGACCTGACAACGAGAATAGTGAACTAAAATTTTCAATACCAATTTGTATGAACACTCATAGTAAGATGAATTTTCGAGTATGCTAGGTTGAGAGTTCTTGCCAGTGCCAGATAATAACTCTTTGTATGGTGTGCATGTGCACATGTATGCATGCATATACATGTGTGTGCAAATTATAGCTTGGTTTCTCTATATGAAAAGAATGTGAAAGGATTGGCATAATACCTCTTTGCTTACTGGATTATTAAAATGGAAGGAAAGATACCTTGAAAAATTTGGAAAAATTCTTTGACATAAAAACAAAGAGAAAAAGAAATCTGGCATGAAAGAGAATTCTAACCTGTGTCATGATGTTGGAGAGCTGAAGAAAAGGATAGAGAAAGAAGTTGGAAAGAAAGACCATTAAGCCTTTGAAAATATGTAACAGATATGAGAAGGTATGTTTTCTTTTCAGGGTCCCTATCAAGGATATGAAATAGAACTACTTTACAATTTTTACCATTGATCCTAGTTCTGGCTTCTGGAGCCAAACAGAACAAGTCACTTACATTCATCACCTCCAGTCTAATCATTCCAACTTCCTTCTAGTAATCCTTGGCATGGTCTCCAAAACCCTCACCCCTTCTGGACAATCTATAAAGGCTGGCAGCTAGCACTTTACATAATACTCCAGATGTGGTCTGTGTGGAGAAGAATACAGAAGGGCTCTTCAGGGCTATGCTGGCAAACGGTTAAAAACTGGCTTTCTGAGTGACAATGTATGTGAGTAGACAATGGATGACCAGTTACTATGGATTTGATAGAGGGGGTTCCTGCTGGAGTGTAGGTTAGACTAGAATAAAATCTCAGATCCATTTCAGCTGTGAGATCTGGTGATTATGGGATTCTTTGAGAGAAGGGTGTCCTAACATCTCTTATCCCCAGGGTGGTTGAATTTGGAACACAGCCTTCAGTTTGGGTAGGGCAGGGTCTCGTAAAGATGTAGAAAAATTGGCTGCAATCCAGGACAGAATAAGACTGATGAAAGGAATGAAGATGTTGGTTTACACAGAAAAAATAGAAGAGCTAAATATACAATACACCTTGGCTAAGAAGACAAGCACCTCATAAGCACCAAGCTGTGTACTTTGTGGGTGCTCAATAAAAACCTGCTGATTGAATGACAGATGTTCAACAAATACATGAAAGTAACAAATACCAGAGGGGATGAAGTAATGGGAAGAATCTAAGAGAGAAAAAATTTAGAATAACTGTCATGAGCTACCTAAATATTCAGTGATAAAGATTCTCCATCCACTTAACTGAAGGGCAAGAAGGACAATGAAGCATTTTGCCTACTAGCCTGTATCTACACTTTTGGGGGAAGTGGAGGTGGGGTTGGATGAGCAGATGCTACCCAGAGAAACTCTTGCCTAGCCCACTGGGTGGAAGTAGCCTAATCATGATGCCCTATTAAGAATAGGTTTCAGTTGTCAAGGAAAAGAGTAGGGGCACTGTCATTACAGGCAAGGTTTCATTAATTCAACAAGTTCATTTTTTTATTATTAAATGATTACTGTGATCACATGGGACATAGGTTTAAATTCTGATCTCCCAACTAACCTATTAACACAGAGCCTGGCATACAACAAGGGCTTACTAAATGCTTCCTTGCCTTATTTTGTGTATGACCTTGGACTAGTCACTTAACCTCATCTGCAAAATGAGTGAGCCTGACTGGATAATCTCTAGTCCCACCTCTTCCTGATTCTATATGCAATTCTCTGTTGTATATACTATGTTAGACAGTTATATAACAAGAAATGAGGCATGCCTTTGAGAAGCTATAAATTGTACCCAGAAGCCCCACCTCCTCTCCAACTACAGAATTCTTTCTGGTAATTTAACACTGTTGAAAAACCATCTCCCCTGGGAGACCTTTGATATTCCAAGAGGAAATGATATTTTCACTTCAGACTTCACCATCTGTGAATTTCTTCTGTATTCACATATTGTCTTCTGTTTTAGTTATCTCAAAAGAGATAATACGTATAAAGTGCGTAGAACAATGATACCACATAGTAGGAGCTTAATAAAGATTGGTTCCCTTTCCTTCCTCTCTTGTATCTATGTCACATCTCCTGCTAAAATGTAAGCTCCATGAAGTCAGGACCACATCTTAGACAAATTCAGCATCTCACCGATGGTCTAGCACAGTATTCTGCACACTAAAGAAAAGGGAATCTTAACCTAGAGTCTGTGAATTGTTTTTTTAATCTATTTCCAAATAATTGGTTTCTTTTTATCAGTCTATGTATTTTATTTTATGGATTAAATGACATTATTCAGAGAAAAGGTTCATAGACTTCATCAGATTGCCAAAAGATTCCATGACACAAAGAAGTTAAGAAATCCTGAGGAGGAAGCCTTATAAATGTTGGTGAAATTGAAGATGGTATTCAGTATAAGGAAAAGAATCTGGATTTAGAGCCAAAGGATCTGTGTTTGACTTCTGGCTATGCTATTACTGTATGACTTAGGCAGGTCACTGTGAATTTCTTTTCCTCTCTATCTATGCTCCATTGAATTGAGGGTTAAAAAGAGATTGAAATGGAAGAATATGAATCATTCCCCAAATGACAAAAGTTTAAAGGATATGAATAGGCAGTTTTCAAAAGAAGAAATCAAAGCTATCTCTAGGCATATAAAAAAAATGCTCTTACTATGGGTTAGAGAAATGCAAATTAAAACATCCGTGAGGTACCGTCTCACACTTATCAGTTTGGCTAATATGACAGAAAAAGAAAATGACAAATGTAGGAGAGGATATAGGAAAATTGGGACACTAATGATGGATTTGTGAACTAATCCAACCATTCTGGAAAGCAATTTGGAACTATGGCAAAAAGGCATACACTTTGACCCGGTCATGATAGTATTAGGTCTGTATCCAAAAGAGATCAAAGAAAAAGGGAAAAGAAAAAGACCTACATGTACAAAAATATTTATAGCAGCTCTTTTTGTGGTGGCAAAGAATTGGAAACTGAGGGGATGTCCATTAATTCGGAAAGAGCTGAACAAGTTGCATCTGAACATGATGGAATATATTGTGCTGTAAGAAATGAAAAAGATGGTTTCAGAAAAATATGGGAAGACTTACATGAACTGATGCAAAGTAAAATGAACATAAATAGGAGACCATTGTACACAGTGACAGCAATGTTGCATAATGATCAACTGTGAATGACTTAAAAATTCTCAGCAATACAATGGTCTAAGACAATCCAAAGGATTTGTGATGACAATTGCTAGCCTCTTTCAGTGAAAAAACTGATAGTGTAGGAGTGCAAGTTGAAGCATACTTTCTTACCTTCTTTTTTATTCCTGTTTTTTGATCTGTGCTATCTTTTTGCAGCATGGCTGATATGGAAATATTCCTGACTACACATGTATAATCTATTATCAAACTACTTGCCTTCTCAAGGAGGAGAGAGAGAGAATGCAAGGAAAGAGAATTTGGAACTCAAGAATTTTTTAAAGTTAAAAATTTTTGTTTACATGTAATCGAGAAAAATTAAATTTTAAAAAATCAGATGAGGCTTTTCCATTTCTGACATCTAGAATTCTTTGAATGTCAACAAGGCTCTAGTAAGATGTCAGCTGTTTTAAAAAATTAACTTATCAATCCTTAAAAAAAATTATTGCCACTTTCTAATGACTGTCCCCTCTCTCCCCCCAAAAATCCTCCCTTGTAACAAATAAGGACAAGGAAGCAGTGTCTGAAACCAATGGCCATAGCTGAAAGCATCTGTCTAATTTCTTAAGTACTATCCATAAACTCCCTACACAAAGGTGTCCTCTGAACCTGTACTTGGTCTCTGCATTGAACAGACATCTGTAGTCATTCAATGTTGCTTTTCTTTCTGTTATTGGGGTCACTGTGTAAATTGTCCTTCTAGTTTTACACACTTCTCTCTGCATTAGTTCATATATGTCTTACCAGGCTTCTCTAAATTATTGCGAAGTGATTGCTTTATTTATGTAGGAGATAGCGAAACATTTATTCTTCATGCTTGGTTGATTTTTAACACTACGATCTCAAAGGTGGGATTTGGTGTTTCAGCAGGTCTGTTTTTATTTTAAATTACCAGAGGTTATTTTGTCTGTTCACTTAGTAGGTTTAATTTTGATACTGATCTGACAGAAACCCTGAGTCAAGCCATTTTCATTTTATTTTCCCCATTCTTGTCTTGTGATTTGTCTGGGAAATCAAATAACTAACAGGAAATGCTGCTCCAGATTATAGGCTTCCCTTTACCTGGCCTTGTTGTTTCCACATTGATGGTGAAGAGACTACTTGGAACTTTATCTCTTCTTGGAAGTTTACAGATAAGTTGCAAGAGTGGAGGCTTTTTTTTAAAGTTAGTGCTATCATATCCCACTAATAGAAGAGGTTTTTCAGCCTCACTTGTGAGAAAGGGGATGGAAGGAGGGCACTGGAGAATCATTTCACCTAGGGGGATGGGAACGGTGTGCTGCACATGAGGATGCTCAGCCTGGGTAAGTGAGAGAAGGGTTAGGGGACAGGGGGATGCTGCTCCCCCAGTGTCTAGCTCAAATCACTCTGCCTGGGAGTGCCTGCTTTAGCCTGACCTCCAGGCCCCCGGCCTGGCTAAAAGCATGCATGGCTGAGGATGGCAAGTGGAGAAGACAGGTCAGAGCCAAGGAGCATGCCTCAACAAGGGAGCGTGCTCTAACAAATATCTCACATGCCTTGCTCTCTTGAGTTTCCCTCAGCCACCCACACCTTGAATGAGAGTAGGAGGCTTTCCTCCTCTCTGGCCCCCATTAAGAAGGAATGGGCCAGATGAGAACATTTCCCAAGGACCTGGGTAAGAAAGAGTGAGAGACTTTACCCTCAGGGTAGTTTTCTGAGACACCAGAAAGAGAAGGGAGCCCACTGAAAGTCTGGAGGATAGTATCACTAGGCCAACAGTATCTTCTGAATAAAAACTTTTATCACCAGTATCTTCTGAAAAACCCTAGGTGACCCATATCTCATGGAATTGCAGCAACCTCATTCAAATACGCAGCTCTTCATGGGGCATGATTTAAGCCTGTTGCAGTATCTGGAATTCCTGCCATGGAGACAATCAGTTCTTTGGCTTAAGGTATTCTTTCACTCTAATGATGATCATAGAATTTAGAATTATGTGGTCATTCATTTTACATTTTGGTTTGTCTTAAAATAAATCTTATTAATGTCTTTTGGTTTTACATTAGCATCGTTTCTGAAAATAACCCCCTTCTTCCTGCTCAAATTGTACCCTACCATATTACAAAGAAAAACAGTTAAAGCAGAAACACCCAATTCAGTGATGTCTCTGACAATGTCTATAATATTTTTCCCTTGTATTCATCCACCTCTCTGTCAAAAGGAAGTAAATTTCACTATTTCTTCTCTCCATTATTTATTTCCCAGTGACACAGAGTTCATTTAATAGTGATCTTTGTCTTTATATTGGAGTAATCATCTATTTATGTTATAGATGAATTAAAATTGAGACCAGAAAGATTAAGTGATTATTCAAGGCCACAGAGTTAGTAAATAACAGACAATTCAAACTCAGATCTTCTAATTCCAAATTCAGTGCCTGTGTCATAATACCATCTGCATTCATGTTAAAAATCAAAGATGTCACCTGGTGTCTATCAAGTAGAAAAAGGTGTCATGGTATAGGAGAGAGAGTCCTGCCTGGACTTGGAATCAGAGACTTTGTGTTGAGTTCTCTCTGTAAAAAGTCTTATTTGTGTGATAATGGGCAAGTAATTTTATCTCTCCAAATCTTAATATTCTCACTTGTAAAATGGTCATTATTTATCATATAGAATGACTGGGAGAATCAGATGAAGTAATGTATTAACAATGTAGGCATTTATGTATCGTTATCAATATATTCAGATCAACTAGCTGCCACCCATCATAGGAAAAACACAACTAATTTTGCTTGGGGGGGAAAGAAGTGCATTTGGAGTGGTGAAACCTAAGTAGCATGGGGTTAGGCACACAAATGATGGGGAAAGGGGACAAAAGAAGGAGAGAAAAATTTAAAGAGCAGTGAGGAGTTACCCAATTGAGCAAACATGGATAAAATGCCAACTGTGTGCAAGGCACTACACTGAGTGCTTAGCAAAATTAAGGAGTGAAAAAAATTATACTAATTTTTTTCCATTGTTGACTCTTTCCCTTCTCAGATTTCAAGAATTTAGTTCTCCCAAAAAATGTTCGCCAGATTCCTTAAGCCATTTGTAGCACAAAACATAGGAAATGGAGGTAAGGGGAGTTGCTCTTCAAGTGCAAATTTTTGGACTGAAAGTATTTGGGAGTCTGTTTATGCAATATGCCTAAAAAAGTCACTTCCTGGTAACATTATGGATATCTGATGAGGGTGTAGACCTTGCAACAGTTCGAGGAACTTTCTCTTTTGTTTTTAAACTTGCTGGCCAGTTCTTTTACCTTTGTTTTCTGTTTGTGAAACGAAAACAGGGAAGTCATATAACTCTTTGTGAAGGAGACAGGGACAGGGTGTAGATCTGTGATTTCATTTGTAAAGGGAACTTCCAAGTAAGGAAACTCCCTCTACTAAACACAGGCCAGTACCTTCTGAAAGGTATGCAGCTGCCAAGAGGTCAAGTGACTTGCCCATAGTGACCTAAATATCCTGCTGTTCTACACTTGGTGCTCTTTCCAGTAGAGAACATTGACCCTCAGCTTTGTTGAGATGGATTTCTAACCAAACTCACTGAAAACCTTAACTGACTCACTTGGGACCTTTTCTCCATCCTTCTCAGCTTTTAACTGTCTACCACATTTGACACTGTTGGCCACCTCCTCTTTCTCTGTGCTCTCTCTTTCCTTGTCGGTATTAAATCCTTGTTCTCCTGCTTTTCTGACTACCCCCTTCATGCTTTTCATACATCCCAAAGGTAAGATATCATCCACGGCTTTGTGCTTGACCCTTTTGTCTTCTCTCTGTATACTCTCTCACTTGACAGTCTCATGGTTTCAGTAACTATTTCTATATAGATGATGCCCAAATCTAGATCTCTAGCTCTGTCCACTCCACTGAGGTCCTGTCCTGAATTTCTAAGTGCCGTTCAGATATCTCCACCTAAGCACCACATGAGCACCAGATGGCCATTTCCAGTTGTCCAGTTGTATCTGGCCAGTGGACCCAGAGGACTGCAGAGAAGAAAGTGAGGCTGGTGACTTTGCACAGCCCTCCCTCACTTAAATCCTATTTACTTGCGTGTCTTGGATCATCTCCCTGATGTCACGGTCCTCTTCAAGAACAAAGAACAAGCAACAATACCAGCACATCAAAGAATGAATTTATCATCTTCTCTCCCCTACCCATCTCTCCTTCTAACTCCCTTATTTTTGTGGATGAATCTAACATTCTTTTCAAACCTTGAGGTCGTATTTGACCCTTGTATCTTCCTCTTTTACTCATCACACATCTAATCAATTGTAAAATCTTGTGAAGTCTAATCTCTCACAATCTTCTCCTACTCTCCACTCCTTAGCACCCTACTTCTGGTTCTCATTGCCTCTTGTCTGGACTATTGCAATAGCTTTCTAACTGATCTTCCTGTCTCCTATCTCTCTACCCTTTAATTTATCCTTCACAGCTCTGTTAGAATAATCTAAATGCACAGGTCTAATCAAGTTACTTCCCTCCTCAAAACCTTGAGTAATTCCCTATTGCCAACAGTATAAATTTAAATTCCTGTCTTTGAAGGTGGTACAGTGACTGAAGTGCTGGGTCGGGAATCAAGAAGATCTGGGTACAGTTATCTCTTCTACATTGCAACTTTCCCCATCATAGTTTCCATATATAGTGGAGAAATTAAATGGGAATTTTGGGAGAGTTTTGCAGAAATTGTAGATGACGCATGAAGGCCAGAAGATGACATGGAAAAAGTTTGGAAACTCAGAAATGTATAAAATGTATGTATAGTGTTATATAAGGGCAACATATTTTTTTTTAATGTCATAATAATTTAAACTTCTTCTCTGATACAAAAGGAGGGCCAAAATATTTTACATAGATTTTCCAGATTGTGGGAGTAGTGCCCCCCTAACCTCCCATGATGTGGAAAGGATAGCTGTAGTTCTAATACAACCTCAGAACTTTACAATCTCTGTGACCTTTGGTATCACAGTTTCCTTATCTATAAATTGCATTTTCCAGGGATGTTATGAGAGTCAAATGAGATAACAATGGTAAAACACTTAGCGCATAGTAGGTACTATGTAATAATCGTTATTATCATTGTTGATATTGCTATTTGAAGGACTTCCAGTCCAACTGTGATCTACCTTGTTTCTTCCTCATCATAGCATCATAGATTTGGAAGTTGTTGGGACCTGTCTTCCATTTTTGAGATGATGAACTGAGGTGTCAAAAATTGAACTGACAGTTAATAAGTATCTAAGGTAGGATGTGAAACTAGGTCTTCTTGATTCCAGCTCTAGCAGTCTATTCACTTCACTCTTCTTCCTTTCTCCTACTCTAAATTCTGGCCATGCTGGTTTATTAGTGATCTCCTGATCTCACC
The DNA here is from genome assembly GCF_028372415.1 of Notamacropus eugenii. Classification (NCBI taxonomy): domain Eukaryota; kingdom Metazoa; phylum Chordata; class Mammalia; order Diprotodontia; family Macropodidae; genus Notamacropus; species Notamacropus eugenii. The sequence continues at coordinate 232,949,391 of NC_092877.1, read as the reverse complement.
TCTATGTGTTTATGCCAGCCATCTTCATGCTTGGAATACATTCCTTCTACATCTTTCCCTCAGGGTAGCGAGGTGGCACAGTGGATAGAGCATTGGTCCTGGTGTCAGAAGAACTGGAATTCAAATCTGGCCTCAGACACTAGCTGTGTGACCTTGGGCAAGACATTTAACCTTGCTTGCCTCAGTTTCCTCATCTATAAAATGAGTTGGAGAAGAAAATGACAAACCATTGCAGTGTCTTTGCCAAGAAAACCCCAAATGGGGTCACAAAGACTTGGACACAACTGAAAATGACTCAACAACAATAACATCTTTTCCTTTCTTGTCCTAAGACAAGGCACAAAACAAGAACTTCCTTCTTGAAACTTCCTTGATCCCCTTAGGTGAACATAATTTCTACTTCTTAGAATAGTTATGTCTTGCCCTCTCCTTTGCCTTTACTACCTTCTATGCTGAATCATGTTTGTGTATGTGTATATCTATCTATCATTTCTCCATATTAGATTGTAAGCCCTTTGAGGGAAGGGAAGGTGTTTTTTCTTCCCTTTTTGGAAGAGTTGGGGGGAAGGTTTCTGATCTCTGATTTTATCAGTGTGAGGAACTCTGATATTAAAAACTCCCCTCAATAATGCAGATCAATAAATTAAATACAGTTTTAGAGAATTCAGAGAAGCATGGGAGCTCAGACTATCAGATGCAGAGAGCAGTAAGTGTAACCATGAAAAACAATATACATGATTTTTAAAAAATAGAAAGAACCACAAACCATGATATAATACTATAAATTAGACTAAGTTTACCTCTTGGGAAGAGTTAGGAAAACATACCTTCCTCCCTTTAATGCAGAAGTGGGAAACTGTGAGTGTAGAATATTATTTTATCGGACATAGACAATATGTTGCTTGGGTTTGCCGAGCTGTTTATTTCTCTTTCTTTTTTCTCTTTAGTTTTTTGGAGAGAAGAGAAGAGGAACATATTCAGAGGTAATGTCTTGTGGGAACAAAAGGCATTCATAAAAATTAACCTTTTTTCTTTAACTGAAGCACCTAGAGAGTAATTGGCTTACCCAGCTAACATGTCAAAGATGGGTCTTGAACCAGGTCTTACTGATTCCAAGGCTAATCCTTTGTTTATACCACTGTAGCTTGCTTCCTCTTGCCTTGCACATGCAGGGCATTCAATAAGTATTTGATAAATTGAGTTGAATCAAATAAAATCAGATCACATCAAGTCAAATCACTGTGACTATGGACAGCCAATCAAACTGGCTCTCTGTTACCATAGCTTTTTGCTACTGTGAAAATACACAGGATGGTTAAAGTTTCTCTGGGCACCTTTAAGAGCAACTCAGAGATATTCAACCAACTCCAGATTTGCCATTTATCAGCTGAGTGATAAATAAGTAAATAAATAATACAGTAAGCTAACTGTAATCATAATAGGAGGTGTACTCCATACATATTATAATAAATTTTCTAAACCATTTCTAGTTAATTTTTTTTAAATTAAATTAAGCTTCTAGAGCAGGGATTCTTCACACTGTGTGTGTGTGTGTGTGTGTGTGTGTGTGTGTGTGTGTGTGTGTGTATGTGTGTATGTGTGTGATGGAGCCCTTTGGAAATCTGGTGAAGCCTCTAGACCTCTTTTCAAAATAATATTAATAAATGCATAATAGGATTACAATGAAACTGATTATATTGCAATACAGTTTTCAAAAAATAATTTAAGTTTATGGACCCCAGACTAAAAACTTCCACTCTAGATCATCTTCTCCTCTTCCTTTCACTTCCACCATTAAAAACTGTCAATGTTAGCTTAAGAAAAAATATAATTAGGAAAATAATCTGCTGGAAGAATAATTGCATGATTCATTTAACAGCCAAATGAAACTGACAGTAGATGCTGGTAATTGAGAGTTGGCTTTCTGAGGCCCCAAACAACACTTCTCACTTTATTTTGTGTGTCTTGTGAAAACTGAGAAAGGAAAGCATGGTGTTAAAATATTAAGGGTTTCATTGTTGTTTGCTTCATATCACTTCACCATAGCCTCATGGAAGTCAGGCTGGCCCAAGTGGGTTTCTTTTCTATTGCTTTTTAGATACATTTTTTGATTTTGATTTTGATTTTAGATACATTTATCTATCGTGGTGAGTGAGATGATCTGTTGATTGGGGGAGTGCCGGCATGGATGGAAATAGGAATGAAAATTTTTGAGGGATCATAGATTTTTTTTCCAATTATCATGCAAATTGGCATTGCTTGACACCAGTTGGCTAGTTTTCATTGCATTTATCCTTCAAGCAAAAGGAGGAATTGTGGTACACAGTGGAGACTGCTGAAATTTGTAAACAGAGTACCTTTCTCCGTCACTTACGACCTGTATGACCTTATGCAAGTCACTTAGCCAAGGCAATTATGAGTCACAGTACACAGAGTGCTGGGACTGGATTCAGGAAAAACTCAATTCATATCCTGCCTCAGACATTTACTAGCTGTGTGACCTTGGATAAGTCACTTAACCTCTGTCTCAGTTTTCTCATCTATTAAGTAGGGATAATAATAATACTTACTTCAGAGGGTTATCATGATGATGAGATGAGATTAAACAACCTTAAAATCCTATATAAAAATTACTATTATCTTTAATATTATTTCCTCATTTGTAAAATGAGGGGTTTGGACCAGTTGATCAATAAAATCTGTTTTATTTCTAGATTCGTGAACTCATGCCTTGATCGCCCACCTCAAACACCAGCTATAGAATTTCCTTTGGGTTTAGTACCCAGAGGAAGTTTCCTGTCTCTCTATCTCATCTCTTGCTATAATCTCAGTGATATTAACAACAGACTTTTCATATCCTGACCCACATCTCTTCTCTAAATACTCCAGAGCCTCACCTCTGGCAGGAGGGGAAAAGTAATTTATTTGGGAGCATGACAAGTTCATGTTTCAGAAACGCCATCAAGGATGGAAAAACAGAGATGAGAGCTAAGGAGAAAGGGCACTAAACTGGCAGTGCTGTTGCCCAGGGAAAGAAAGCCTGGATAGTACCTGCTTTCATAGGGTTCCTAGCTGAGGCTGGTGCTTTCAATTCCATTAGTATCAAATCACAAAAATCTAATTTAAACTAAAAAGCTTAGTGTTTGCCATTATTGTGACTCTTCCTGATAAATGGCCCCATAAAGCTGTATGCAAGACATATTCCACAAGAGATAGCATTTTGCTGATTATGAATTCAGCCCCGAAATTTGGAGTCAAATACTCTTTCTGTCACATTATTTGATACCTCTCCCTTCACCTCAAAGATTGCATTTTGCCCTGCTTTACTAAATGATCTCAGTTACAATACCAAGAACTTCCAAGATTCCTGCTTACTAAAAAAGGGAATTTTTAAAACAAAGAGAAAAATCAGAATAGACACTTCAGATTTGATCTCCAAATTGACTTTTTAAAAGCCACCTCAGTTTCCCCTCTAGTAAAAGCACAAGTAAGGTGTCTTAAAACCTTTAGAGGAAATCTGCCACCCAGTGTGGGTACCACTGTCCTTTTCAGTCCATTATGCATCACAATCACAAGGGATGGTCAAATTTCCATTCAGAAACACAGGTTGGGATTGCTAACACAGGGTAATCACTTTTCAGAGAATTGTCAAAAATTCAGTTGCAGGATTAAAATGCGACTGTAACAGAAATTCCAAAGTAAACACCAAAATTAGGGTTACACAGATACATACACATGCATGTCAATGTACCACAGAGATTTAAATGTACAGCAAGCAAAACAAAATCTACAACTGTGGTTAAAAGAAAACCACATGGAAACCTCAGGGGGAAACCAAGCTTTCTGGTCGAGAAGTTAAAAGAAGAGCTTTGGAAGTCATTCCTAATAACTTTTCCATTCTGAAGCAGGTAAACAGAATTTCAGAGGTTTGGGGCCACCTGCATTTAATTATACGTTACAGGGGAGACCACATTACCGCATTCTCTGTGGTGCTGGGAAATAAGAAAACACCCATGATGCTTGTTTGGAAGAATTCCTATGGCAAGGATTGTCATAATAATAAGGTAATACATATTATTATGTCGTATGTCATGTCATCATATTTCATGTTATATGTCATATATCATAATAATAAGATAATAAGAAAATGTGGTTTTATACCTCTGTCATTGTTTGGGTGACTGTCTTCCTTTAATTAGGCTAAATGTGTTAACTCATGGCATGTGAGAGAAACGCTGTGTGATATGTAAGTGTGCGATATATAAGAAGTCAGACTAAGCCTCACTTCGACCAGGTCTTAGCTTCCTTTAAATCTTCTAACATCAAAATAATTGTTCATCATCTCTACTTTCCTTTGTTTCTTTCATATGATTCTCTACGAGCCTTGTTTGATATGCTGGCATGACACATCTAGCTATGTCATGCTATGCCCCTAAGAAAAGCAAAACGAGGAGACCAGTAATGTTTCATTCCCTAAAAATCAGCCCCTGTTCCTTGGTGCTGCTTTTTCTCAGTGAGGAATCTGGACCAGCCATGAAAAATTATGAGCCAGCCCTGGGTTATCAAGAGGGAAAAATTACACTCGCTATTTATGTGCAGAATGTTTTATAAATTTTGTTATTGTTCACATATTGGCTGTCACAGGAGAGACAGAGGCTCAAAAAATGAGATGGAGGCCAAAGCACTTTATTGGAGCAACTCCCAGTATGGATTCAGTGTTCTCTTCAGACTTTATAAGGAACCTAATCGAAAGTTTATGTTCATAGTAAGACCAATCCATTCCCTTAGATGCCCCGTCAACACAGATGCACAGATTGAAGCCATATTTCAAACAGTGAGAGAAATTACTATTGAATGTTCCTTTGTGATTATCCCAGAGTGTTAAGAGAGCAGAGGCAGTCCGTACTAATTTGCAACAATCACGGAAGGCAAAGAGGCCAAAGAGAGCCAAGAATTGATAAAGCATCAATATAACTAATCTTTAAAATGAAAAATCTATCTATACATTTTTTTTCAGTTTGGCTGTGGGAAACATTCTTCTGGTCAGGATAGGTACAACATTTCAAATAGCATACAAACTAATTGTGTTTGGCAGACTGTATCAGACCCTAGACTGCTTGGAATAATTCGTAGATATTGTCCCAAAACGGTGACTTTTGTAACATTTGACTACAAGTTCTTATTAGTGGGGAAAGACATATGTGCCATTTATTTTTAATATGGTATTACAAAATTAACCAGTTAGCACATTTTGTAAAACATATAACATGAACCAAGAGGCTCTTAGGGAATGTGTTATTGTAGTAGAAACAGACCCTCTGTCTAATGCAAAGACGTTTCATTTCTGCCAACAGAACCAGAGAGTTGGACACTTTCAGAGTTGTCACATTTCAGACACATTTAACACCTTGTCACACTCTTTGCTTTCTCTCTGAAGGGAAGGTAATTGACAAATAAATCAATAAATCTACAGAAAATATTCGTGTAGCCTTTGAGCGATTGGGAATTTTCAGGAAGGAGCCATGAACGGTGCTTTTTCCAGGACGACTGTTGATATATATTATCATTTTTCATTCCTAACTCTCTGAGTGTAGTTGTTTACTAAAGCAATCTCTTTAGCTAAGGAAACAGGTACAAATGCTAAGATCTCCCTAAAAAAAAGTCATGGTAGTCATTAAATGAAGATTCAATAGGAGACTGATGTGAGGGAGGAGGGTTTGAAGAGAAAAAGAGTTGGAAGCTGGGGCATATATGTTAGTTATCACTTGCTTACTTCACTCGTTTTCAAGGATTTGGGTTTACTTTGCTCCTGTGCTGGCTTTTCCCAGACCAGGACACCTTCATTTCATGCAGGGATACCAACTAAAAATCAAATTAGAGAATAGTGTTAGATGCTGAAACTGACCCACAAGTTCATGGTCCTTTCCCCCAACCTGATCTTCCCTTTTGTCCTGAAAAAAAGAAAAATTTTATTGTCAGTAGTCAAAAGAATAAAATAAACTCGACTTCTGCTGTTCTGCCATGTCTCTTGTCATAAAATTAAGTTTACAGTGACTTAGAATTCAGACACTAAATAATAGTAATGACTTGTAAGATGATCAAAGTCTTTGACCACCTGAGAGAAGTCTATAAACACAGATGTGACTTCAAGAGGGACTTGTACTCATAGGCTTTCATGTGATGATACATATACCATGGGTCTGATTTGTCAGAAACCAAAAGCAAATGGACTGAGAAGATTTTTTTCTTAAGAAATAAAACAGGAGGAATTCATTTCAATCATGAAGTGTTAATCTGTCCCTTTTAACTTTATTTTAATTAAACCGTGTTCTTTTTCACATTTCATAATAGAGTATTCCCTTTATAAACTACAGGGAAGCACACAGATTGTAGATATAAAAAGGTGGCATTTTCCTAGCTGTAGATATGCTAGCCTTTTAGTGTTTCACTATTAGAGAACACACACACACACACACACACACACACACGCCATTTGGGATGTGATAGGTTCAGCCCTGAATAACTATGCATTTTATCTCAAAAATGCCCCCAGAGCTCTGGAAAGGACAGAAGGAAGAAGGTACAGATCTTGTAACAGGAGCAAGAACTGAGCTCTATAAGTATCTGATGTCATTTCCTATGTATTGTATGTATTGTCAATTCTAAATAAGAACAGCCACATGACAGAAAATGACGTGGGTTTTGTTCCCCTGTATCTTCCTGACCTTGAAAAATCCAAATGGCATTTTATATCAGGAAGGACACACAAAAGGAAGTCTATCCTTTAAATCGGCACCTGTGCTCTTCTTTTGTAACTGAGAACATTTAGGTTTCACCTTTCTTCCAAAAAAAAAAAAAAGCCATAGACCAGGAATTTACCTGGATCTGCCTCTTTTTATTCAATGCTGCTGCATCTTTTTAAAACCACTTAGAAATGAATCCTCCTTCCCTCCAGCCCCCAGACAATTAACCTGCAATGCCCTGGCATTTTTCAATTTCCCTAGTCAAAGCCTGGAAATATAAATATTATGTTCATAGCCTTGAAAGGGTTAAGCCTAAAATGTCTGAATAAAATCAGCTTAAATATGTTGTACAACAAAACATGTTATTGCGGGTATTGGAGTGAGGCTATGATAATGAATTTCAGACTCAAATATTTCTTTGATTGTCACAAAAATATGTGGGGAGCCAAGTGTATGCTTTCAGTGTTGAGCGTGTCTTTGGTTGCATTTCATTACCAGGGGCTAATTGTAGAAGAAACTGTTTGCACATCCAGAAACCCTAATATGATACAAAAAATTTTAAAGTTAAAAAAACATGAGAGGGGGCAGAGAGAGAGAGAGAAAGAGAGAGACAGAGAGAAACAGAGACAGAGAGACAGACAGAGATAGAGAGAGAGACAGAGAGAAACAGAGACAGAGAGACAGACAGAGACAGAGAGACAGAGACAGAGAGAGAACTATTGGGAACCCAAAAGTCTTATGTCGATGATAATTTAGGAGAAAAAGGATTTGTAGTGGCAGTCAGTATTTAAACACTTCTTGAAGGAAATCTAGGATGGCTCAATGATTCATGCAGGCTCCCATAAATCATAACTATCTAAGGTTCCTGCAATGATTGTGGACTACTTGCTTTTAAGTACCTCAATTGCCTTTTCCAAGAGAATATGGAAATTTCTTTGGTGGTCCATAAGAGTCCTCTATTAGACCATTAAGCAAGTCAATAACATTGAACAATCAACATGGGATGTGAGTGGAGGGGGTAACCCATATGATTAATCTGCTTAATGGGGAGGGGGGAGTGCTTATTTATTGTAATCATTCATCATCCAAAAATCTGTGAGGTGACTTAGAATTTTTCCAAATTGGGTCTTGATGATATGCATTGGTTAAATACCGCACAGTCCATGGATGTGACAAACATAAGAAAAAAGATGGGCACATTGCCTGATAAAGGATTACACTGGAAGTGAAAGGCTGACCTACAGTCAGCAAATGTTAATCATTTTTACACCAAAGTGAGTGTAACGTTTCTATAGGGAAATTACTTCAATCTGGTCAGTGCAAGGAGCAGTTTGTATAATCGGATTGCAAATAAGGTTTGATCACATTCCAGCTTAATCTACTCTCTGAGCACCATTTACGGCACTAAATCAAACCCGGGGAAGTTGCAGGTGCTGCTTTACAGTCATTACACCCAAGGGGCAGGGACTTGGTAATAAACAGCAAATAAATTGAAGCACTGACTTGCCTGCTACAGGGCATTTCTAATTATCCTCTAGTTTAGCTGAAAATTGTCATGCTCTCATCACAGCCTATTTTAACTGCTGCTGAATAAGAGTGATACTTTTAGACCGAATTAATTGAGAATATAAGGCAATGTAGATTCTGCCTACTTTCCTCCCCCCCTTGCAGAGTAACTTATGGCTAGGCATTTAAGGAGCTCTGAGCAAACCATTCCACATTCATCTGTTTTCATCCTCTCATGAGGAAATCAGAAATGCAATGGAACAACGGCATGCCTCGTTTATTTCAATTACGGGCTGAAGAACCACCAAAATGGACAGTACCAATAATGATAGCTTGCAAGGACTCCCAAATGGCTCAATAAGTAATGATGACTTTACTCTATCCTGGAGTCTATCCAGGCAACTAGTGCCAAGAGTAACCAACTTGCAGCATCCAACAGAAGCAGTATGGCCTAGAGGATAGAACATTTTCCTGGGAACACAGCAGGACCACCTCTACTGTGGAAAATTTTCGGAAAAGTCACTTAGGCACTAACACTTGCCTGTCCTTATCTATAATAACACAAACCTTTTGTCTCTGGGATGTTATGAAAATTAATAATGGCTGGAAATGAACCCTCCCTTCCCAATCTCTTAGCTCTCCCTCCTACCTACTTACCACTTTCTAGCTTGTATTAGTTATTTGTGTATATGTTTTACTACATCCTTTTGCCCCATTAGATTGTAAGCTTCTTGAGGGTAAGAACTATATGATTTTCTATTTTTATATCTAGGTACTTGGCACAATGCCATGCCCATACTAGACAATAAATATTTGTTACGTATGAGTAGAATGATGGTGACTGAGTGTTTTGAGCATATTTTTAAAAGACAGGGAACATATCATTGCTTTGATTAACGCAACAAGTAAATGAGGGTTGAGGGTAACTCACACTTCAGAATTCTGGTTCTTCTAACTACAAAATGAGCATGGTATAAAGACGGTAGGATCTCATTCATTTATGTTGAGGATACTCTGACTTTAAGGGACATGTCAATAGCAGTGTATATGCCCTTGGAAAACATATAGCTTAAGCAGAGAAATTCTCTTGTATGATTGTTCCTTCAGTATCATTGAATTGGTAACTACTTTATTACATGTTAAAAAGTGGATGAAGAGAATGGTAAGACACAACTTGGTGAAGATTGTGTGATCCAGGGACTTCCAGAAATGAAGCTCAGTATTCATATCTAAGTCCCTCCTGCCTCCACGACCCCAAAACAGCAAAGAATGGGCTAAATTAAATAAAACAATTGAAAAGAGAAAAGGGGGAGGGAACCTCACAACGAAAGACTCCCATAAAAATCATAAGAGACTGAGGAAATTAGTAAAAATGACATTTGTTATAAAGTTCTCTATAAAAGTCTTTTTGGCAAGCATACATTTTGCAGGTGATCACATGGTGGCCAGAAGAAACGATACAAGGACACTGTCAAGGGCTCTCTCAAGAGCTTTGGATTTGACTGTGCAACATGGGAGACACTGGCACAGGACTGCTCAGCATGGCGTGCCCACACCGGAAAGGGTGCTGTGCTCTGTGAGCAAAGCAGAACTGAGACATCACAAAGTAAGTGCAGGATGCACAAATTTGGGATATCCACTCCAAATATTCACATGGACTATCTGTGCCCAACCTGTGGTAGATCATTCTGAGCTAGTATTGGTCTGATCAGCCACAGATGGAACTGAAACTGAAACTTCCCTTTACCATGGTGATGTCATATTGGTCCTCTTCGAAGACTAAGGACAACAACCACTACCAAATTCAGTCCTAAATTGTCTTATGAGAACCTAGAATACTTTGCTCAGCTTAGATGCCACATCATCAGAAGGATTATTGATAAGCCAGAGTGTGTGCAGAAGGGGATGACCAGGATACCAAGAGTAGTGGGGACCATAGAATCACTCTATCAGGGAGCATGAAAGTTGGAAGGGATATGAGAGTAGAGCCCATGACTAAATAAAGCCCCCTTTATAACACACTCAGATTCTCAGCTGAATGTTTTCTTGAAGGCTTAGAGAACTCACTATCTCCTTAGGCAGCTTTTTCTGTTTTGCATAGCTCTAATTGTTAGGAAGTTTTCCTTTGCATCAAGCTTAAAATTTGCCTTTCTGCACCTTCCACCCATCATTCTTAGTTTAGTCCTCTTGAATGTACAAAGACAAGTCTAATCTGTCTCACATAAGACAGTCCTTTCAGTTCTTAAATACTACTGTCATGTCTTCCTTCCCTAAGTATTCTTATCTCCAGGATAAACATCCTTCAACTGATCCTCCTGTGGCAAAATCTTAAGGTCCTTCAACATCCTTGATCGTTCATTCAACAAGCATTTATTATTTACCTACTATGTGCCAAACACATGGATATTCAGAAAGAACTGGGTTAAAATCTTGACTGACATAGACTGAATGTGTGAACCTCTGCAAATTTCTTAACCTTTCCATGTCCCAAGCATTTCTTAAGTAGCTGAATACTTGTAAATGTGCATTGGTAGAGGGAGCTTCCTCACTGATATTTCCTTATAGCGATGACCCAAAAGACCTACACACACTCACACACACACACACACACACACACACACACACACACACACACACACATACACATACACGACAACCTTAATCTAAACAAAAACAAATAAATACAAGCCAGAAACTGTGATAAGAGCTGTGAATGCAGGTTCAAAACAAAGTAGTCTCTCTCCTCAATCAGCTTACATTCTACTGGGGATGGTGGGTAAGTAGGGAATAATATGTATAAAGACAAAAATAATAATGGGTAGGATTTATGTAACCCTTTAAGGTTTGGAAAGAGCTTTATACACGTTATCTCATTTGATCCTCACAATTCCCAGGCAGTAGATACTGTTATTATAACTATTTTGTAGATGAGGAAACTGAGACTGACAGAAAAGAAATTATGTGCCCAGGGTGACACAGCTATTAAATGTCCAAGGAAAGATTCAAGCTCAGGTCTTCTGGACTCCAGTCCTGATGCTTCTACATCCCTATCTAGTGACCTATGTAAGTAAACATGAAGTCATTTTGGAGAGGCAGGGTTCTGACAATGAAGAGGAGTACGAAGTGTCCCTGGATCTGAAATTTATCTGGTCTTGTATTGGGAGCAATGAGTAAGCCAATTTGGCTGGAACATAGAGAAGGTTCATGAAAGACAGGGATATGCAGTATCTTGGAAAGATATGGAGCCAAAATATGAAAGGGTTTAAATACCACATAGAAGAGTTTGTATTTTATCCTACAACCAATAGATAGCCCTTGAAGCTCCTTGAGAAGGGCAGTGACATGGTCAGATCTGGAATATCTAATTGGTCAATATATAGGAAAAACATTGGGAAGATCAGAGGTTTGAGGAAGGGGGACCAATTAGGATGAGGATCTGACCTATATCAGTGACCATGGAAAGGGAAAGAAGGAAATGAAAGTAAGAAATGTTTTAGAGGCAGAATCGACAAAATTTGTCAGCTAATTGACTATGAGATCTGAAAGTGAAGTGTTGAGGATGACTCCAGGTTTAGAAATCTGAGCCAGTAGAAAGATGATAGTTCCCTCAACAGAAGCAGGGAGGATAGAAAGAGGAGTGTAGTTTTCTGTTTTTGTTTTATGAAGGGGAGACAGGAGGTGTAATTGATTCTGTTTTGGAATGGTTGAGTTTGAGACATTCAGTTGAAAATGTCAAAAAGACAGTGGGTGACTTGGGACTGATTCTCAGTAGATAGAACAGGGATAAATATTTATAACTGGGAATAATTTGCATAGAGATGAACACTGAATCTGCAGGACCACCCTTCCCTGGATGCTCTTCAGCTTATCTATGACCTGATCACAACAGACAATAGAGTTAACCCCTCCCTAGAAACTATGCCTTCCTTCATAAGGCATCCTACAATTATATTAAAATTTTTAAACTTTGATATCATATTGTTCATTCATAATGAGTCTTCAGTCCATAAAAATGTCCCGATCTTTTTCAGACCAAGTACTGCCAAGCTATGCATTTCCCATAAGAACAAGGTTTTAAAGGTCCTCATCTGGTAGAGGATTCAACAAGTTTTGCTTGGCCTAAGAGATCAGAATAATAAACAATTAGGATAAGCAAAAGACTTTGATTCTATCTAAGCAAAGCATTCTCATGACTAGAGCTGACTCAAAGTGGAATGAGCTGTTTTAGGAAGTAGTATTGCCCTCCCTTCCCCATAGAAGGATTTTTAAAGCAGAGACCAGCTGATCACTTGACTGTGATAGTGTACAGGGGATTCTAGGTTTGAAAATTCTTCCTGTCAGACTTCTGTGACTACAGTAACAAAATTCATCTGGAAGAAAGATCAAGAATTTTAAAGGAATCAATGAAAAAATGTCAAGTAAGGTGGCCTAGCAGTACCAATATCAAATGTATTACAAAGCTGTAATCATCCAAACTCTCTGGTACTGGTGAAGAAATACAGTGGTGGATCAGCGAAACAGATTAGGTGTATAATACATGGTAATAAGAGTCCAGAGTAGATTAGTGTTTAACAAACTCGAAGATCTAAATTTTGGCCACAAGAAATTAGTATTGGACAAAAATTGCTAGAAAAACTAGAAAGTAGTTTGACAGAAACAAAATATAAAACATCTCATACCATGTACTAAGACAAGGTCAAAATGGGTACATGATTTAGATATAAAGGGTGAAAATCATAAGCAAATTGGGGGAGTATGGAATAATTTACCTGTTAGATCTATATATTTAAGGGAAGAATTTATGACTAGATAAGAGATAGCAAGCATTACAAGATATAAAATGGATAATTTTGATTACATTAAATTTGAAAAGTTTTGCACAAAAAAACCCCAATGCAGCCAAGATTAGAGGGAAAACAGGAAAGTGGTGGGGAAAGGGGGAATTTTACGGCAAGTCTCTCTGATAAAGGCCTCGCTTCTCAAATATATGGAGAACTGATTCAAATTTATAAAAATATGAGTCATTCCTCAATTGATAAATGGTCAAAGGATATAAAAAAACAGGCAGTTTTCAGAAGAAATCAAAATCTATCCATACTCACTTGAAAAAATATTCTAAATCACTATGGAGTAGAGAAATGCAAATTAAAACAACTCTGAGGTACCACTTCACACCTATCAGATTGGCTAATATGACAGAAAAGGAAAATGGCAAAAACAGAACACTAATACACTATTGGTAGAGTTGTGAACTGATCCAACCATTCTGAAGAGTACTTTGAAACGATACTCAAAGGGCAAGCTTGAATGCTGCTATTTGTCCTTCATTCTCCAACGACACTAGAGATCAGACTTCCAGTTGGGCAATCTTTCCTTCTTTCCTTCCTTCTTTCCTTCCTTCCTTCTTTCCTTCCTCCCTTTCTTCCTTCCTCCCTTTCTTCCTTCCTTCCTTCCTTCCTTCTTTCCTTCCTTCCTTCCTTCCTTTCTCTCTTTCTTCCTCTCTTGTCTTGTCTCCTTCTTTTTTCTTCCTTTCTTTCTTCTCTCTACACATAGAGAACCACACCCCTACTTGTGGGTGCTCTTCCCAAAGGGAATGTAAATTTTAATTTCTGAAACTTTTTTTCTTGTTTTCATTTTTTTCTCTTAAAGACCAACCTTAACTCCAAATCACTCTGGTCCTAGAACAAACTCAAAGGGCTATAAAACTGTGTATATCCTTTGACCCAGAAATACTCCTACTAGGTTTACATTCCAAAGAGATCAAAGAACAAGGAAAAGAACAAAAGATCAAAGAATAAAAAAAATTATAGCAACTCTTTTTGTGACAGCAAAGAATTAGAAGTTGATGGGGTGTCCATCAATTGGGGAATGACTGAACAAGTTGTGGTCTATGATCACAATGGAATTGTACTGTAAGAATTATATTACAGTACAATTACGTTGTACTATAAGAAATAAGAAGTGGGATGATTTCAAGAAAACCTGGAAAGACTTACATTAACTGATACAAAGAGAAGTGAGCAAAACCAGAAGAACATGGTACATAGCAACAGCAATGTTGTACAATGATCAGTTGTAAATGACTTAGTTATTCTCAGCAATACATTGATCCAAGACAATCCAAAAGACTTAGGATGAAAAATGCTAGCCACCTGTAGAGAAAGAGCTGATGGAGTTTGAATGCAGATTGAAGCATGTTTATTTTTACTTTATTATTCTGGGGAGTTTTTTGCTCTGCATTTTCCTTTGCAACATGGCTGATGTGTAAATGGAAATAACTGCACATTTATAGTCTATACTAAACTGCTTGCCTTTTCAAGAAGAGAGTAGGAGAGGAAAGGTTAAATATGTAACCAATTTTTTAAATTAATTTGAAAATTTTTGTTTACACGTAATTGAGGAAAAAAATAAAATTAAAATTAATCAAAAAATGCCACCCAAAAGAAAAAAAAATTTATTAACTATGGATTCAATTACTTCAATTCAGTTCCAGACAATTCAATAAACATTTATAAAAAGCCTGTTCTGTATAAGTTCTATCTGATTCTGGCTTACTGGTCCCACATGGCAAAATGACACAGAACTGATACCAAAAGTATGAGGGAGGGACCTCTTCTTCCACACAAATCAAGATCAGGAAGTATAACTTAGGCATGCTAAGAAATCCCCACTTAAACTTGTAGAGGGCTTCCATCAGTGGTGAAGCTATATTTGTCAATGTGTTATAAAACAACTTTCCTGATATTTACGTATTTTTTAAAACTGAGAGGAGTATGGCATGAAAATCCCTCCTCTGACGTATACTCGTTATATGACAATGGGCAATCACTTAACCTTTCCATGCCATCAGGTCACTCTGTAAAATGACAAGATACAGAAGAGTAGCTCATCTGTTTTAGAGGAGGAAGGTTCTACACCAGGAATTCCTCACACAAATAAAATCATAGGTCCAGACTAAAAACAAAACAAAACTGCATGCTTCAAATGAATTTTATTACTTAACCCTTTTAGCTTTAAAAGTTTTTATCACTATTATTTCTTTATAGAAAGCCATCTTCTTTCATTCATTTAATCAACAAGCATGTATTAAGCACCTACTATGTGCCACCCAAAATGCTGAATGCTAAGTATTCAAAGAAAGAAGTGAAACTCATTCCCTCATATCTATTTATAATAGATAAACAATCTACTTTGGAACAAAATTCCCTTACTATAAAAATAATACAGCCTCCATTTCCCCAATACTGAGGTTGGAACCATGTGTGCCTTTGTCCTCCTGCCTCACTTCCTTCTCTCTACCTTCCATCCTCTCCAACTATCCTATTGGTAAGTAATATCAATGACTGAGGGAAATTCCAGGCATTATTGTTGTGACAGTAAACCAACACAGAACTTTTTTCATTCATAACTTGTATGAGTGGAAAAATCAAAAAAGAACTTGAAAGAAATAGGAAATAAACTAGAAAAAACCTTTAAGAAACAAGGAACAGACAGAAGTCCTGATTCCTGGGTCAGTTTAGCTCCTGGTGCTGATAGGGATATCTGACCACCAAATAATGTCAGAAGAGCTATGGGTAATAGGGGCAATATCTTCTGAGTAAACCTCAATGCTTCACTCTCTTTTACCACCACCCCTATCCAATCAGTTTCTAAGTTTTGTTGATTATACCTCCACAATATCCATCCCAATCATCCCTTTATCTCTACTTCCATAGCCACCCCCTTAGTTCATGTTCTCATCACCATTCATCTGCACCATTCCAATAACCTTCTAATTGGTCTCTCTGTCTCCTGTCTCTCCCCCTCTCCAACATGTCCTCTACACAGTTGCCAAATTCAGAAATTCATATTCTTAAAGCTTAGGTATGGCCCTGACACTCCCTTGTTCAAGAAATGTTATTGACTCCCTATTGCCTGTAGGAAAAAACATTAACTCCTCTGATATTTAAATACTTGCAAAATCTGTCTCTAGTCTATCATTCTGTACTGATATAACATTAATCCTCATGCTTTCTAAGTTCTAGCAAAGCTCATCTATCTGCTGATATAGGTACGTGACATTTCATTTCCATGCCTTTTCACAATCTTTCCCCATTCCTGGAACTCTCTTTCCTCTCACTTTCATTTCCTGGAATCTCTAACCACCTTCAAGGTTCAGTTCAAGTACAAGTCCATGACATCCTTCCTTTTGCACTTCTACCTCCACTAAATCACTCTGTGTGTGTGTGTGAACACACATATACATATACAAATATATACACACCTACATATATGTACATATGTGTGTATGTGTGTATACACAATCATTTGTGTACGTTTCATGTTTTCTTCCAGAAGAAGGTAAGCTCCTTGAGGAGAAATGTTACATTTTTGTCTTCATCCCCTGTGCTTTGGAAAGCTCCAAAAATATCAGGTTCTTTATGAGTACTTATCAAATTGACCTGGAGGGTCCTCTGTTTTGATGGAAAGTCCTATGTGGCTTGAGTAGTAGAATTAGTATTAAGAGATCCTATTTTAGATGCCCATTAACTATGTCAGGGTTGGGGAATCTGCAGCCTCAAGACCATAAGTAGCTCTCTAGGTCCTCAGGTGCAACTCTTTGACTGAATCCAAACTTCACAGAACAAATCTCTAAGTTTAGATTCGGTCAAAGGGCTGCACTTGAGGACCTACAGGGCCACATGTAGCCTCAAGGCTGCAGGTTCCCCACCCCTGAGGTATGTGATCATAGACAAGTCACTTGAACTCTCATTGACCCAATTTTCTTCATTGCAAAATGGGGATAATTCATTATCTACCCCACAGGATTCTTTGAGTGCTTTGCAAATCTTTTTTAAAAGTGTTACACAACAATGAATTATTATTATTATAATCATCATTATTATAATTATTAATAGAGGTAGACCTGCATGCTAGAGCAACAGAACTTTAAAAATTCAATTCATTGTACTTTGCAGGTATACCTTAGGTTTAGATAAACCTAACATGAAAATTTAGAAAGGGTTCCTTCCCTTTACAAATGAATTTTTCCCTATTTTAAAAAAATGACAGAATTCTTTTACATTACATTTTCCTTCCTCATAATAATTTTTTTTTTAGTTTATAAAAACTGAATTAACTCACAGGGAAGAAATTAGACATGAAGATGATATTCCACCTAATAAATATAGTTCCTGTGGTACCATTTTACTCTCCATTCATTTTTCCTTGCCTAAGCACTTTAATCCTTTCCCAATTGCATCACAACACCCATCCACACACACATCCACCCCTCCATACACACATCCACCCAATCACACATCCTTTTGCAAATTGTATCTTGCAACTCCTGACTAGAATAAAATTCAAAGTTGGGGGCAGATGTAATAGTACTAGTAGAAGTGGTGGTAGTGGTGGTGGTGGTGGTGGTAGTAGTAGTAGTAGCAGTAGTAGTAGTAGTGGTAGTGGTGGCAGTGGTAGTAGTGGTGGCAGTAGTAATAGTAGTAGTAGTGGTAGTAGTGGTAGTGGTAGTAGTAGTAGTGGTACTGGTGGTACTGGTGGTAGTAATAGTAGTAGTAGTAGTGGTAGTGGTAGTGGTAGTAGTAGTAGTGGCAGTGGTGGTGGGGGTGGTAGTAGTGGTAGTGGTAGTGGTGGTGGTGGTGGTGGTAGCAGTGGCAGTAGTAGTTGTTATAGCAGCAGCAGATTAATAACATAATTTAATTAATAATATAATTTAACATAACATAAGGTGATTTCCCTTCCCTTCCCCCTTCCATTTGATGTAGTCATAAAATATGATGAAGTTGTAATGTGTTACAAGATGAAACACTCTATGATTCTTTTATAAGGTAGAAATAGCTCTCTGAGTCAAGAAGAGAACAATTCACTTGACTAAGTAAACAAATTTGCTATACCTTTGGGGGCTTTAAATAGGTAAACCCCAAACTAATTTCAGATACTGTAGAATGGAAAAGATCATAAGCTGGGAGTTGCCTGCAGAGATGTCCCCTTCAGGGGGAATAAGAGAATTTCCATTTCCTCTTTCTCTCTCACGTTAGCCATGTAGCTTTGAAGGGAGCTACTGTATCAGAAGGAGACACTGTACCCAGTAGGGAGCAAAGACACATACTCCAGACAGACACAGCTACAGAGAGCAAATCACCAGGGAAAAGAGACTTCAAGGATTATGATCTCTGGCAGCAGAGAAAATAATCAGAATACAAAGGTTGAACAGACCTTGGAAGTGTAGCTGGGCAATCAATTCAATAAAAGCATGCCTCCCAAGGGGAGCTGCATGAAGGCTCTATGAAGAAAAAGAAGACTTCAAGATCCTGCAATACCAGGAGTTATGAGCTGACTTTGCCATACTCATATCCTTCGCATGTGCTTCACTATCATTGTTCTCAGACACTGGGTATATCTGTGGGAAAGCACATTCCAGGCGGTAATGTTTCATAACTAGTGCTTGTGCTGTACCATCTGAGTAAATGCCTCTGTTAAGAGCTAATTGAGTCTCCTGACTGATTGCTGATAGGGAAACAGATTGATGGGGGCTCTCAAGCTATATACTTTTAGAATTGTAGACCAGCAAGATTACTGTAGAACCTAAGGTAGCATCTATCTTCCGGAGAGCCAACCCATAAACCCAAATATAATTTGAGGGAGTCTCCCAGAGCAGGTACAAAAATAACAAAAAGAGAAGCCATACAAATACCAGAAAAATAATTGGATTTAGAGTCAGAGTTCTTGGGTTCCCACCTCTTCCACATACTACCTGTGTGACTCTGGGCAAATCATCTGTCTTCCTTAGCTGTCTTCAGCACATAGGTAAGAAGGAACACTGATATTTTTTATACAGTCTCAGGAAGGATGCCAACATTACTGTATAACATTGAATATGATCAATAGATTATATAAACATGCATTAATTTTACCCATTATAAGGACCCTAATTGAATTATACTATTTACTTGTGAGGCATTGTGACATAGTAGGTAGCAGACTTGCCTTAGCTTCAAGAAGATCTAGGTTCAGATATTGTCTCTGATGTCATTATCTGGTGACTTTGGACGTGGCTCTCATGGCTCTCTCATGCCTCCAAGCAACTCTCTAAAACTATAAATTACAAAGAGGTTGCCAGTCTATATCAGTGGAGGGAATTCTGGGAATTCACAGGTACAAATCAGCCTCTTTCCCCCAAAAAAGAAAGTTTTACTTGTAGATGTTATCACATGACTTTTAACCGAGTTCTCCTAAAATCTCATTTCCCCCATTATAAGAAAGCCATATATGTAGTTGTTCCCAGCCTAATATTAGGATCATTCGACATTAGCATTAGAGGCAACTTAATTTTTCTTGTGGAAATGAAAGAATGTTCTTTTGTCAAGTGTTGATTTGGTCTGGTATCTGTTTTTAAAGGGTCTCCATGTTGTAGATGAGCTCTGCTGTTTCACATTGTGTTATTTCCTTTGGTTTTGAGGCAAATTAATTAACATGATATAGGAAAGACAGAATACAAATGCTGAACTCTTCACTTTAAGCCCTCATATTCTTTTGTTCTCCATTATTGCACCAAATTATTTAATTGGGTCTCTCTGATTGTGCACAGACACCGAAAAGAACACAGTCTATTGTGAGAAGCCCTACAACCATAATGCAGTATCAAATTCAATTCCCATCAAAAGTGCTTGCTGCTAAAAGCCTGTACTGGGGCTGCAGATTAATGAAGATCTGCATTGAGCAAAGTGGTGGTCGTAGAGACATTATTTTTCTCCAATAGAAGGCCTATTCTTGATAAACAATAAAAGCATAGAAAAGCATTAGTCTGCTTATGGATAGAAATAAATCAAAATGAATAAGAGGGCTGATGGAAATAGTCTGAAAGCCGCAGAGTGGAATTCTGAAAATACCGTTTTTGTTTTGTGAGGACATTTTCTTACCTCTTTCCCATAGTCCCTCAAAACTCAGACTCAAAAGCAGGAAAGTGAAGGACAAATTTGAAAATTCAGAAAACCTGATTGTAAACAATCAATATTTCATAAATGTGTTTTATTCTGCATATCCTCACTGTGGGGATGCCAAAGTAGGGGAGACTCTTATAATATCAGAGTCAAGCAGAGAAAGAACCCACCTGGAAAAATTGCAACTGGAAGGAGTGGGCAGGAGGTCAGGTTCATATTTTGTTCTCCTCCCTTGGTCCCTAAATTTTCTTTTTGGATTATTGGAGTGTGTGGGTCAGAGACTACCAACTTGAATGAAAATCAGAGACTTCTCAAGGTAGAAGCAAAGCGGCAAGATTTTATTACAATCTCACAAGAAAGGGCATCTCCTCTCTGATAAGTAATCAGGAGAGTGAGGTGCTTGCAGAAGGCAGAACAAAGATTATATAGTCCTAACACAGAAATCCCCCACCCTCCCTGCTGGCTATAACTCCCATTGGCTGGGAGGCAGGCTCACAATCTAAATGTGGCAATTTACCCTAGGAATAAGGAACAAGGAGATAGTAAAACAACCGATGTAAAGCTAACACAACACTCATGACCTTATTTGGCATGCAGTATGCTGAGGTGGCACTCCAAAGGGAGGGTTAAGTTTCAAGTTTCTTCAAGGTCACAATTTCTGGGAGATGGAAACTTATGCCTAACTATCTACTAGAAGCCCATTGTCAGGTACTGAGAAGTCTTCACTGACTCTTTTTCACTCAGGAGCTTGCCACTTGTTTTCTTCTATCTTTAAGGGTTGGAGTGCCCTATTCTTGCCAGGTTTCAATCTGTTCTTCAGTTCCCTGGATCTTATTCATCCTTCAAGAACAGTCTCCTTCTTGAATCCTGGACTGGAAGCAACATAGTGTATGAGGAAGAGTGCTTAGTTTTTAGAGTTAGAGGGCAGGAATAAAAACTCCAATAATATCAGGTGTTGTTGGCAAATCATCTCATCTCTATTGGCCTCTGTGTCTTCATCTGAAAAATAAGGGACCATAGATCTAGAATGAAACTTAGAGGTCAATAAGTTCAACCTTATCTTTTTAGTGAGGATGAAAGTGAGACATAGGAATATGAAATTATTTGTGTTGACCTCAGACAGTTGTGTTTGCATTTGTATCCCCAGAGCCTGGCTCATTTATTGGTGGTGTTTAGTTGTTTCAATCTTATCTAACTCCTTATGACTCCATTGGGGGTTTTCTCAGCAAAGATAGTGGAGTAGTTTGCCATTTCCTTCTCCAACTTATTTTACAAATGAGGAAATTGGGGCAAACAGGGGTAAGTGACTTGCCCAGGGTCACGTAGCTAGTAAGTGTCTGAGGCCACATTTGAACTCAGGAAGATGAATCTCCCTGTTTCCACGCCTATTGAAGTTCTATCCACTGTGCCATGTAGCCTTTAGTAAATATGAAAAACATTTAAACTGATGTCCTTTACTTGACTCCAAACTCAGTACACTTTCATATTTCCTTCCCTGAGGGAGATGGACTAAATGATTTCCAAGGACTCTTATAGCACTAAATAACTATGATTCTGAAAACTCCAACCCATATCACTCCAGTTCCCTTTCCCAAACACCCATTTACTGTCTGTATTATAAACTTGTGACTTGAGTATATTCAATTATACACAGGTTGTCCCAAAAGTCTTAGTGCGGTTGTAAGTTGTAATCTCTTTTTCTTATATTTTAATTATTATAACAATAGCTTCATGTCATTAACATATTTAAGCTTCAAATAGCACCATGATTTTTGTAATAGCCTGAATATCGGTGAACATCAACAATATCAGTCTCATAAACATTTATTAAGTGCATACTTGTTTGAAAGCATTGGGCCAGATATTAGGGGGGAGAAGCAAAGGCATGGTCTCTGCCTTTATGAATGAGGAAACTGCCAATTCTGCCTACCTGGAATGGGGAGGGGCAGCTGTTGTAGTGAGAAAAGCACTGGATGTACAATTAGAAAACTCTCCCCTAAGTCTTCATGTCCTAGATTAAACAGGACTGCTACCCAATTATTATCAATGTTGATGATGGCAGTAATATTGGTGAACATATTCATCACAATGATCATGATGGTTTAAATTGACCTTCACATTCTCTCTAATCAAAAGGAGGAAAGTAAGGGAAAAGGTACAATCTGTCTGCCTGAATCTACAAAGCCAGATACTATAGAAAATAACTACCACACAGGACAAAGAATCACAGAGGAGATGAATGCCCATAAGTTCACAAGAGACAAAATCCAAAAAAGTGACATAGTAATAAAACTTGCTGCCTCAAATGTCTACACACAAATGTACAAGCCAGCAGCCATGAATATGCCAGCATAATTCTGAATCGCAACATGCAACAGACTCTCCACATGGAAGACAGAACCAAAACATTTATTTAGACACCAGAAAGCCAAATCCATCCTAGTAACCAAGATGTCAACACACGTGAGCACTGCAGGGGACACAGCCATTCCCAAGCCTTCCTTCTGTCAGGCTTCCCACAAACCAGTTCCCTTAAACAAATCATAGACAAGCTCATCCACTCGAGCTAGTTGCTGCCTGCTCTTTCCCAGCTCTGACTAGTCTGACCAACTTCCTTTCAGCTCTGCTCCAGCTCTGCTTCTTCCTATTCCACCCTTTCAGCAAACTCCTCCCACCACCAACTCATGTGACTCAGACTTCCATGTAACTCAGGCAGGTCGCATGGGCCTATTAATGAATGGGGAAGAGCTTCTGTGTACAGTGGGATAGTGGGTTGATAAGGGAAATACAGCATTCTCTAGTACTAACAAAGGCCCAGTTGAGGTTGTATAACATAAATCTATAGTGGACTCCATCAAAATGGTTGCATGATTTTTCTCCACTTTCATTCAGTAGGACATGTGTAGGAATGACAGTAGCAGATACAAGGCTGAGGCTTGTCAGGACACAGTTGGCAATATGATAAAGGGACCTAGGAGGAGGTAGAGAAGGAAGTTATGGGAAATAAGTAGGTTGAGTGGTTAGGGCGTTAAAAGGAGAGTCAACATGTGTGTTGAAATTCCCTAATCTGAAGGCAGGAGTTGGGAAAAAGAGAAAAATTGTGAGCCTTGTAGCAAATTCATTGAAGAAGGAAAGGGAATTACCTAGAGGTCTATAGGCACCAACTACCAGGATTTTGATTGCTTGCCCTTCAAATGGAATTTTGGAGGTAGGGAGATAACCTGGAAGTGGCAATGGAAAGCAGGATATATTCCAACTCCCCCCCTCCCACCTTGACCAGCAAGGGAAAGGGAATGAGTGAAGGTGCAGTCAGTTCTGGAAAGAATGACCAGTGAGGCTGTTTCCCCAGGGGGAAGAGGGGTGACTCAAAGAAAATAGGAAGAGTGAAAAAGGAAAAGATTTGTGATGAAGGGAAGTTTGTTGCCTATGGCATAAGCATTCCAGAGGGCACAAGAGAAATGGGGGTGGTGTTTGGTTGAGACTTTGGGGTGGGAGGGTTGAGGAAGATGGTAATAATGAATCAAGTGGTAGAGTATGAGGAAAGCAGTTTGGATGATGATGTATGGGGTTTCAAACTTACTGAGATGGGTAGAGTTATGATCAGGTATGGTAATATTCAACATTGTGTGGAAGGTACTATTCCTCTTCTCAGAAGAGGCTGGAGATCAGGCAGAAGATAAGCCAGCACGAAAAGGTAGGTCCATGGTCAAATGATCCATTGGGAGACTCTAAAGCCTGGAGATCCACAGGAGGTTGAAAGTGTCCCTTGAAGGTGAAGTTGTGTTGGTGTAGACTGAAGTCTTCCTGGTCCCTTGCACCTTCCCACAGGAGCCATACACAGCAGGAGATGGAAAGATAAGAGTCAGAGGAAGTTATCAATTCTCTTACAATAAGGGACCCATCTATTCTGGTCCCAAGTATGCAACCTGGACTGGATTTAGTACTAGGGAAACTTCATCACCTAAAAGCAGAATCAGATACCCCAGTCCTGTCACACAAGGAAAAATAGATAACCAATAAGTACTTGTTAAATGAATAAGTGAATAAGAACACGCTGTTCTTGTACACTATTCTAACTAAACATAGATAGTGTAATTTATTTTGAAACAGAAAAAGAAAACATAGCTACTGAATTGTTGTTTGGTTGTTCCATCACGTGTGACTCATCATGATGCTGGGGGTCATAATGACCATGTGATTTTCTTGGCAAAGATATTGGAGCAGTTTGCTACTTCCTTCTCAAGTTGATTAAGGCAAACAAAGGCTAGATGACTTGCCCGGGATCACATAGCTTAATAGGTGTCTGAGGTCAGATTTGAACTCAGGTCTTCCTGACTCCAGTGCTCTATTTACTGAGTCATTTAGATGCCTCTGAAGGCTAGAAATTAGGTAGAAGATGGTGCCACAGAAAATATAAGTTGAACTTGCACTGCAGAAGATGGAAGTTTTGCTTTCCACTTGACTTTCCTCTTCCTCTTCCCTCAGTTAATGAATTTTAAAATCAGGTGAAGCTAATTACATCTGTTATTTCATCCAGTAAGTCTCAGTCAGTAACTCACTGGGCAGGCCAACTATCTTCTCCCTTACAAGGATATGAGAAGCTCCAATGGCCTTAAGAACGTTGCTGTTGTTTTAATTGGAGAAGTAATACAGATAATCATTAAAAAAAAAAAAAAAAGGAAGCTCTCTGATGTCCTTGAATTTATAATTCACAGTCTATTCTTGGCCATTTTATCTATGTTAATTTACTGTGGGTCATTCTCAACTCTTAATAGAGATTTGGCACCCTTTTCTTCCCATTTGGCTCAGAGGCTGAAACAGTTGGTACCTCCTAAATCTCTTAATGTGTGTGGAGTTAGGATGACCAGTATCTTTCCTTGGATAGCTTGTGAATTTGTAATAAATAATATTTTAAAATAATCATACTAGAAATCATTGGAGGGTTTGGGAAATGATTCATATTCCTAATAACCAGAACCTCTAAGAGGCTTCAAATAAACAACATACCTTTTTTGACTTCTGCCCCAATCATTCATTTTCCCTTAGTCTTGTAGACCTATAGAAGCAAAGTTTGAAATGACTGATCAGTGATTCCACTGCTACCTAGGAAAAGAGTTTATTCTGAAGCCATAGGAGACATTTCCTGTGGAATGAGGGCAAGAACTTTCATTTTGGGGTTATTTTGTTATTCCTAGTGCCTTGTAGGCAAATGACTTGCCCAAGATCACATAAACAACAGAGCCAAGATCTAAATTTGACTCTTTGACTCTAAATCCTCTGACTTTTCATTGTATCATGTTGCCACTCAGGTTTTGGTATAATGTCCCATATTACATATGGGGTAGTCACATGAAGAGAAAAAAAGAAGACAGATGAATGACCAAAGTGCTGTACTGATATGTTGAGGAAAAGTGAGAAAAAGGTCCAGCATATTGGATGGACTCATTAAGGCAAACTTTGGGGCAATTACTGATGAAAGACACAGAGAATGAACCAGGAATGAATTGGTTGCTGTTTACATGTTGAAGAAAATTCTTAAATCAATGAGATTACATATCCATTGGAATACCAATCATAGATCTGGGCCTAAAAAATTCTTTTGCGGTAATATGCGTGAAGGCATGGTCCATTTAAAAAAAAACTTGGACATTGCGCTTAGATGGAAAGACCAATTCTGACACAAGGAAGGTGAAAAGGAGATGGTACCAATGAGGAGCCAATGAGAGTTCAATTCAACAAATGTGTCAAGTGTCTATTATGTGCAGTCCTTTGACATAATCCTCACCTTCATGGAGAGAAAAATATAAAGGGAAGAAATATTGTGAAAGAACTATTAATGAAGTTTTGTGATTGAGAGTATCAGAGGGAGACAATGCTGTGTAATAGAAGATAACAGGATTAGTAGTCAGGAGGTCTGGGTTCTAGTCCTGGTTCTTTAAATTAGAAGTCATTTAACCCTAGCCAAACAACTAAAACTTTGTGAAAGTTTTTTTTAATCTATAAAATGAAGAAATTGAGCTAAATTGCGTTTAAGGTCATCACTTCCACCAATAATATTCTATGATTCTTCAAAGGAGTTAAAAATGGTTTCAAGATTTTTAATCTGAAAACTGAAAAATTGGTGGTGCCAATAGTAGAAACAGGGCATTTGGTGAGAAGAACCAGTTTGGTACAGGAAGATGATGTATACAGAAGCAACTGGGAATGTGGAACTCAAATTCAGATTCAGGCCAGAGATATAAATGTGGTAGTCATTAGGTGAGCTGAAGTTATAAGATTGGATAAGGTCTTGAAGAACTGGAATACATGGGAGAAAAACTGAGAATCAAGTAGAGTGAGGATAAATAAGAGGAGCAAGAAAAGTCAATAAAGCAGAAAAAGCAGATGTGGTTAGAGAGCAGGAAAGAGTCAGGAAAGTAGTGTATCATAGAAGCCAAAGGAAGAAAGTTTTTATTGGTCCAAGCCAGTGCTCCCCAACCATTTCTGTTCTGGAGCACATTTGAATAATTAACTTTTGTAATTTCTAGTGAAATGAGTAATGGACAGAAAACCGGTTAAAATCCTACCTGTGTGAACTCCAGTTTCCTTGCCAATAAAACAAAGGGTTTAAACTAGATGGCTTCTAAGATCTTTTCTAATTCTCAAATCAAAAATCAGTGATAGAGTACCTTAAAAGAAGGCCTGCTATTGTAGAAAAAGATCTGGCCTTAGATTCAGGAAAATCTCAGTTTAAGTCCTGCTTCTGATACATATTACCTCTGTGACCTGGCCAACTCTCTCACCATCTCAGTGACCCAGGAAGCTGTCTGAGACTACAAATTACAGAAGAATTGTTCATTTGTATGAGTAGCAGGAAGTCAAACAAATGAGGTTTCCTCTCATCAATGAAATCAAAGGGAAGAAGAACAAGAACAAAAAGAAGGGGGAGGATGCGGAGGAAGAAGATAAGAAGAAAAAGAAAAGGAAGTGGGAAGAGGAGGAGGAGGAGAAGATGAACAAGAAAGATGAGGAGGAAAAGGAAGAAAGAAGAAAAAGTAGAAGAAGGAGGAGGAGGAGGAGGAGAATGAGAGGAGAAGGAGAAGAGGAGGAAGAAAAAGAAGAAGGAGAAAAATGAGGAGATGAAAAAGAGGAACAAGGAGAAGAAGGAGAAGGAAAAGAAGGAGAAGGAGGAGGAGGAGAAAGATGAAGAAAGAGGAAAAAGAAAAAGAAGAGAAGGAGAAAAAGAATAGAAGGAGAAAGAGGGAGAAGGAGGAGGAAGGGGAAAGGGAAAGAGAAAGGGAAAGGGAAGGAGATGAAATTTATTTGTTAAATACTCTAATTTCTGCAGAAGTCATGGGAATGTCTTGAAGCATGTCATTGAATTTCTGGGCCTTGGGATGTGTCAAACTTGGTTTTCAAAGTATTGCAGAATGTTAGAATTGGAAGGGACTGCTGAGGCCACCTAGTCCAACATGTACCGGAGCAGGAATTCCCTCCCACCCCAACCCCTGCAAATATCCCTCCCAAGCGGTCACTTGGCACCCACCTAGAAGCTTCATGTTGGGAAACCAGGTCTCTCTTGAGCCAGTCTGTTACTTCTACTGTCTGGAGGTCAAATAGAACAAACACATACGTCAAACTATCTTCTACTTGACAGACCTTCAAAGACATCTTGAAGACATCTATAATGCACCCCCTGAATCTTGTCTTCTCCAGGGTCAACATCCCTAGTTCTTTGAATTAGATACTTGATCTCCTGAGCCATAGTTGGGCCCAGGAACCTTGGGCTGGTCTTTACCAGAATCTGGGTAGATTCCTGCCATACTTATAGATTGTCCTTCTCCAATGCTTCATTGTGACATAGAAGGTCTGTCAGAACAAGGACTTGTATTCTAGACTTCAAAGTCTATTTTGTTTCCAATTTTATTTTATTTTCAGTTCTAAATTCTCTCCCTCTCTTTCTCCCACCCATTAAGAAGACAAGACTAACAAAGTTTATTACAAATAAGTATAGTCATATAAAACAAATTTATGCATCAGCCATGTTGAAGGAAGGAAGGAAGGAAGGAAGGAAAGAAGGAAGGAAGGAAGGAAGGAAGGAAGGAAGGAAGGAAGGAAGGAAGGAAGGAAGGAAGGAAGGAAGGAAAATGACATATGCTTTGATCTATATTCTGAGTCCATTAGCTTCATATATGGTGGTGCATAGCATGTTTCATTCTGAATCCTTTGGAATTGTGGTTGGTCATTGTGATGATCAGAGTGGCTAAGTCTTTCAGAACTGATTGTCTTTACAATATTGTTATTGGATAAACTGTTGTCCTGGTTTGCTCATTTCCATTTGTGTCAGTTCATACAAGTCTTCCTATGTTTCTCTGAAACTATGCCCCGTCATGATTTCTCATAGCACAATAAGGTTCCATTCCATCCACATGTCATGATTTGTTCAGCCATTCCCTGATTGATAAGCATCTTCTCTGTTTCTGATTTTTTGCTACCACAAAAAGAAGCCATTATAAATATGCTTTCTACATATGGACCCTTCTCTTATTTCTTTTATCCTTTAAGGTATAGACCCAGTAATGGTATCACTGGGTCCAAAAGGGCACATATTATAACAACCTTTTAAAAATAGTTCCAAATTGCTTTCCAGAATGATTGGGCCAGTTCACTGCTCCACCAATAGTGTGTTCAAAAACTTCATGATCTATTTTAAGGATTTCATTTTGATATCTATGGGAAAATAAAATCACTAGGTCTTCCTTTAAAGGCATTAAAACGTAATATGATCACTGACTTAAATCAGTGAAGACAACTTAAGCCACAAGTACCTAAGCTAAATAAAATGTTCAAACCCAGATTTTTCTCAGATGTATGCATTTATTACTTCACTGTAGATTCCATAAGTTGCATTGGTTATAACTTTAATATGAGTGTCCTAAGTTGCACCAGACCGCATTGTGAAAAGTCATCATCCCCATCAAATTATTTTCTTGTGTTTTTAAATATTTCATGTCAACTATACAGTGCATGTTTATAATCTCTTCCTCATCCTATTAGACCTCCTGTACATAAAATATCTGTAAGTAAAACTCAAAGATTTTCATGCCTGGACCCCAGCTCCTCCCTCAAAAATATATTCCCTCTTTTAGCAACAAAGGGCCTCTCAGCACTGCCAGTTTTGTCCTGTGTTATAACTGCCATATTGCCCTTTGCACGGCCATTTTACTCTGGCTTGCTTGTGTATATCATTCGTTGCAAGTTTACTTCATTCCACTGGATTCATAGCTGATGCTCTCTGGACCATAAAATTTCAGCTGCAAAACCAGAACATCTCATTATTTCTGAAATATCAAGCTTGTATCTTCTTGATAAATAATTCCTACTAGTATAATGTATCAGACTAAAACATATTTTCTGAGGCCAGTGAGGTTAAAGCGGCAATCTCACCTTTTTTAATTTTTTTGCCCTGAAGACAGTGATTTCCATATATAGAGTGACCCCGGTTTGTGTTGAACATGGGGAATGAGGATGAAGCATGAAACGACATATATTGCTGTCAGAGATTTGAAATGAGGCCTGCTAACCTGTAGGCAGCCTTACAGGACTAATCAGTCCCTCACATTACCAATGTATTCAGATTGCTGCATACCTTATAGCTGGCAATGGGCTGGGAAGTTTTCCCTTTTTTTATCACTGCCATTGACAAACATTACATTTTAATGCAATTCTGCCCTTCCTCCCCTTCTCCCCAGAAAAAAGGAGGAAAAGAAAAAAAAAAGAAAAGAAAAGAAATCCATTGACACCATATCTCTGAAACACTGGTCTCATCTGGTTTCCTGGTTGAAGGAAAGTGGGTGAGGCTGTGTAGATTTCCTTTTGAATATACATCAGTCAGCAGTATTTAAGCAGGTGATAACAGTTTTACTCTTTAGGTTGACAACGTGTGACTCTTCGGAATCTGGGTACTTGCTAAACTTGGCTGCGTTACTGTAGGGTGAAGTTTGGGGGAAATCTGGAAATGTGTTTTTGGTACATTGTGGTGTAACAGTTTCCATAATGGGAAGAAATGAAAGGGGTGGAGAAAACATGAATTCTCCTTTTCTTTTTTGAATACTCATCTTGATGCCTCCAACATTAGAAAGGATAGCTACCAAATTCTCTAAGAGTAGTACACTGATCCCAGGCTGCTTTGCCAGAGCAGATTACTTCTAGACTACTGCATATTAACATCGAATAATAATTATAGAGAAAAAAATGACAGAGCCCAGATGAATTTATATTAAAGTAAATTAAAATAAGTGATTTTTCCACTGTCAATTAAGTAGCAACGAGTTTCTGTCTGCTGCCACTTTTAATTCAGCCTGACCTCTAGAAAGCAGTTAGCTGTGTCAGAAATCGCTGCCATGATTAAATCAGCAGTTTGCTCATTGTCTTTGGGACAAGTTATAAAAGGGGGAGTTAGTGGAGGAAGATGGACAGGTGTCTATCCCCATTAGTGCATAGACACAAAAAGCAGGGATGCTGCTTCCAGGTGGAAGTAGTCAACCAGTAAGCACTGATTAAATGCCCACTATTCCAAGTGCATCAAAAGAAGACAATAAGCCTAATGGCTACTTGGGAGAAGGGAAAGGGAACTAAGAATGGGGGGTGGAGTGACCTTATTGTGGCCTCAATCCCTGCCAGTTCTGTGAGTGGGCAAAGGAATGAACACCTTCCTATCTAGTGCCCAAGTAGCTATATTTTCATGAACGGATCTTTCTATCAACACAAAGCAGTGCTATTAAAAAGGGAACATGAGTGTCCCATGTGCTGCCAAGAGGTAGCTCCAGCGGTATGATGTCTGACATTTACTAGCTGTGTGTTGTTGGGCAAGTCACTTAAACTCTGTATTCTCATCTGTAAAAAGAATTGTTGTAAGAAAAGCACTTAGTAAATTAAGCTCAAATTGCTGTATAAATGTGAGAGAGGAAATCATTGCCCTGGATCACACAGCTAGTAAAGATCTGAGGTGGGATTTGAAACCAGGTCTGTCTGATGCCAGATTCAGTGCCCCTTCCACTTTGTTGGGCTCAGTATTGACTAGGAAGAAGATAATGAGTTGGACTACACTGGGGACATTGTAATGTGACCTATAGGCAGTCCTATAAGACAATCAGTCTCTGGAATTACTAACATGTTCATTCTATGGCATATCTTAGTTGTCAGTGAGCCACAAAATTTTCTTTCTTTCTTTTTCTGTTTTTAAATCATTATATTGATAAATACTGCATCCTATATTAAAGAGCAGTGCAGTAGTAGAAAGAAAGCCCTCATCACCTCACAATGGACTATTACAATAGCTATCGGTGGGTCTCCCTGCCTCAGATCTGTGTCCACTCCAACCAGCTGTCAAAGTGATTTTCCTAAAAGGTTACTCCCCTACACAATAAACTCTAGTGGCTCCCTATTACTCCCAAGATCAAATACAAAATGCTCTTTTGATATTAAAAATCCTTCACAATTTGACCCTTTCTTGCCTTTCCAGTCTTCTTAGACTTTATGATACAGTCACACTGGTCTACTTTGTATTCCTACCACATAACACTACTTATCCCAACTCTGATCATTTTCCCTAGCTATCTCCCAAGCCTGGGAATTCTTTCCTTTCTCACCTCTGTTTCCTGGCTTCCTGACCTTCAAGGTTCAGTTCAGGTCGCACAGTCTGCAAGAATCCCATTCTGATTCTCCACCACCTCCACTGTCCCCACATCTAGTGCCTTCTCTCCCTGAAATTACTTTACATTTATAATATAGAATATTATATATAAATATACTATCTACAATACGTATACATATATAACAAATACACGTATATGTGTTTGTATGTGTGTTGTGTATATATGCATATAATCTATCTTTCATGTTATCTAGCTATTTGCATTTTGTCTCCTCCAGTAGAATGTGAGCCCCCTGAGGACAAGAACTGTATTTTGCCTTTCTTTTGATACCCAATGTTTAACACATAGTTAGTGCTCAATCATAATGATGAGGATGATTATAGTAATGGTAAGTTGGCTTTCAGATCCTTCAGGGTTTTAAAAAAATCTTTCCCTTAACAAACATTCAGTAAGTACCTATTATATACATTGCGGTGTACTATGCTGGTCATTGGGTATACAAAGCTGATTTTCAACTGAGATTTTAAAAAATATTTTAAATAATATTCTGTCTGATTACTGCCTACAGGCAAAAACTTCTGACTAAAGAAGGGATGGGGAACCTGCAGCCTCAAGATGACATGTAGTTGGATTCAGTCAAAGGACTGCACTTGAGGATTTAGAAGGCCACATGTGGCCTTGAGGTCACAGGTTCCCCATCTGTGAAATAAAACATGCAGGTGCAAAAGGAAAGAATTCTTTTCTACCTTGGAGTTTTACATTGAGTGTGTGAGTGGGTTTTGTTTTGTTTTGGGTTGGTTTGGTTTGTAATCAATTCCACAGGAGAGGAAGAGCTGAGGGACTCATTATTACAGATAACAATGGATTTTTTCTTCCATTCAGGGATAATACTCAGCGTAATGCTGCAAAATGTATGATAGGTTACTTTCTTTAATAATTTTGTTAATAATCTAGAAGGAGTTACCACATCAAAATTATTCTGATTACATTTAATTAAGATACAGATATGGAATTTGTGGAGATACAACTACAGGCAAAAACTATAGCTTGGAATTCTGGTCCTTAGACCACAGAGCAAGGAAAAATGAACAAATAACTGATTTTGACACAAAAGGAAAGAGAAATAAAATGAGCAAATAGAAGAGCTTTCCCCTCCCCTCCCAGTCTTTAGAATTAACTTTGTGGTTGTTCCGTGGTCTGTCACGTCTGACTCCACTTAGGGTTTTCTTGGCAAAGATACTCAAGTGGTTTGCCATTTCCTTTTCCAGTTCACTTTTCAGATGAGAACTGAGGGTAAGCAGGGTTTAGTGATTTGCCCGGGGTCACATAGCTAGTAAGTGTTTTAAGACTGCATTTGAACTTGGGTCTTCCTTACTCCTGGCCTGGTGCTCTATCCACTGTGCCACCTAGCTACCCTTTAGAAATGGCAAACTCAAGTAAAAAAAAAGAGCCTGAGTGGAGCCTGAGGTCAGACACTTCAAACACTCACTCCCACATCAGTGCAAGGACTATTTTTTAGTAGCCATTACACATGAGCAATGAAGTATAGACCAGAAGTCTGAGGAACCTGCCAATAATTGAACTCTACTGGAGCAATTATAGGCAGGTAAAAAAAATCAAGTTCACTCCACCTGGTGATTGTTGAACCAATTTCTTTATGGCAGAGCCATTATAGCAGCAACGGGGCACATTTTGTAGATGGTGGGCTGAGAAATCATAATAGCTTGGTGATATCAAGTTCTAGACTCCCTTTCACTTCATGGGAGTTTTGGGTGACTACCTATAATGAGAACAAACTGCAGGGGTTTTCTGGGAGACTGAAGACTTCTGGGGTATGTCCTTTATCCATGTGCATCCAAGAGGGTCATAGTAGTAAAGCTCAGGACCCATCTGGATATAAATCACTATGGGAATTAGTCTGTAAAAAATTAGACTTCAGGCTTTCTGGCTAGTATCTATCTGAGAGCATCATCAGAAATGGGTTTTTTTCCTCTCACTTAAGAAACAATAGGAGGAGAGGGAACATAGGTTCTGATATCTCTGAAATAATCCAGATGTCCCACACGCAACAGATGGAAGGAGCAAATAGCAAATATGCTTAACCTATAGAGCACGGCCAAAAGAAAGGGAACGTTCAGCAAGGAAATTAAAAGGCCTTACATGGCAGACAACTGGCAATGTAACAGCAATCTAGAAGACTGCCCAAAATACAGATGAGTGCAAGATTCTAAGGGGAAAAATGAATGCAATTCCATTCAGCACTTACTACTACACTGATTGAGATTGAGCAAATCACTTACCTTCCTTGCCCTCAGTTTCCTCAACTGTAAAATGAAGCAGAGGGTGGGAGGGGCCCTACATGGTCTCTGGGATTTATAATTTTCTGAGGACCAGATCACTTTCATGATATCAGAGTATTACCCAGTAATAGGTGGTAGGATAGACGTTGTGGGGGACATGCTCTTGAGCGTTAGGATTTGTGGACTCTATAGAAAATTCACTCAAAAGGCTAATATTGTTTATCATAACATTAGTGCTCACACTATTTGCTATCCCCCATCCTCATTACTTGACTAACCTAAGTCATACTTGTCCTTGAAGATATTTTTTATGCCCCTTTCTTGCATATGTCATCATTGGTAATATTCAACAATCTCTTTACATCCATCATGAGTCTTTCAATTTTTCCTTTGGGCTATTTGCAAATAGGATGCTTCTGAGGTCTGGCGTTAAGGTGTTGGTATTGAGGCAGCTAGGTGATGCAATGGATATAGCACTGAGCCTGAAATTAGGAAGACCTGAGTTCAAATCCAGCCTCAGACACTTTACTAGCTGTGTGATCCCAGATAAGTGACTTAACCTCTGTTTGGCTAAGTTTTCCCAACTGCAAAATGGAAATAGTAACAGAACCTACCTCAGAGAGTTGTTATGTGGATCAAATAAGATAATATTTGTAAAGTTCTTACTACAGAACTTGGGACATACTCTAATAAATGATTTATTCCTTTCCCCTTCTCTTATAGGGAGAAACAATATATACGCAGCTAAGTGTGTACAAAATATGTACAAAATAATCTCAGAATGATTTCCGGAGGCAGGAAGCCCCTAGCAGTTGGGGGAGGGGATATCAAGAAAAGTCTCAGGTGGGGAAGATGTCATTGGAGCTGAAATGCAAAGAGCCAATTCTTTGTATGAAACAAAAACAAAAAAATACCTGCCTTCATTTTTCCTGTCTACTAGTTAATATTCCTGGTTAAAGTTCCAGGGGTTTAAAGTGCTATGCACAATTTTTCAGATGTTATTGGCAACCCTGTGGCAAATAAAACTAGCTCTCTTTACAAGTGATAGAGCACTTTTTGCATATGCACAGCAGGAAATTTAAGTGGAAATGTCCCATTTATCAGTTGCAAATACAGGGGTGGAACTTAGGTGAAATGAAACGACCGGAGACACAGATTTAGGGTCATCAGTACAAAGGTGATGGTTGAGATTCTCTCAGCAAAGGAATATGGGCAACAAAAACCCAGAACTAAGAGGCGGAGCCTTGAGAGGCACCCAAAACTGGTGGTGGGAGAAAGGAGAGAAAATGATCAAAGTGACAAAAGTGACAAAAAGGAAATCAATGTCACGGAAACCAAGGGAAGAAGGAAGTTTTGAAGAAGAAGCTTCACCAACCATATTTTATCCAATTCTGGAGAAAGGTTGAGTAGGATGAAGACTGAGAAGACTCTATTAGATTTGGCAAGAAGTATGGTCTTGGTAACCTTAGAGAAAACAGTTTCCGTTAAGTAGTGGGAATAGGAGCCAGATTACAAAAGAGAGAAAAAAATCTGCGGAAAAGAATCAGAGTATCTTGATTGGGGGTGGGGGGAGGTTGGGGATTGACAGTAATGCAATTCCCTTATTGTTTGATTATCTTCCAGAACTGCAGTTAACCTGTTTCAATCCATATATTTATTGAATCTAGGCTCACTGGTCTAGAAACTGGTGCAAGAAATCCTTGATGGGCACCATTTTAGAATCTGAAAAGATCTCAACAGAAAATGGGGGATAGTCTGTGCAAAGGCAGATTAAATCTTATATACAATAGGCCAAATGTAAAAGGATGATGTACATACGTGTATAAATATATACATATACATATACCCATACATATGCATTTATACACATTCATATCTGACATCTATAATTATTCATATATACACAAACTCATTCACATCCATATATTCATACATACACATATACCATATACATATATACATACTCATATCTATACCTTTACTTACACATACGTCTACCCATATAACATTCAAACTTGATTGCAGAGAGCGCAACTCCAAAGAGTTGGCCATGTTGTTCAAATGCCAAATGTACATTCACCTAAAAGACTATTTTACAGAGAACTTACACAAGGCAGGGACTCACATGGTGGTCAAAAGAAGTGATAATAAAGACATTCTCAGGATCTCTCTGAAAAACTCTGGTATTGATTGTGAGACATGGGACACATAAAGTGCAGCATGCCTGTTTCAAAGAAGATGCTACACTCTATAAGCAAGGAAGAATTACTGTAGCTCAAAAGAAATGAGATATGCTCATTTAGAGAAAATGGTCATATAGAAATTTGTGCCTAACCTGTGGCAGAGCCTTCCAAGTTTTTATTGGTATGATCATTCACATCCAGACACGTTGTTTTTTGACCACTGATACCATGACATCATTTTGGTCCTCTTCAATACAAAGGACTATCATATACACATGTACATACTTATTCACATATACACATATGTACATATATATACCTATACACATACACATATACCTACCCATATTCACATATATATGTATTTATACACCTATACTTATCTGCCTACCTATATGCATGCCTAAACACATGCCATACATATTTATATATATAATATTCATGTACACATACACATATCAATATCTATAGCCATACACAAACATATATACATATACTTACCCATGCCCATAGATATGCATAAACATATAAAGTCTTACACTTAGAACTTTAAAAATCAGCTTCAGAAATACCAGATGGGTGAGGTAAGCAGTTTTCTCTGTAAAGAGATCTCAGGAATTTTGCAAACTGAGTCAACAGTGTAATATGCCAGGCCAAAGGCAAATGCAATCTTGGGCTGCTTTTAGAAAGGTATGTTAAGGAGAAGAGAGTTCCACTGTACTCTGCCCATGAGCAGATAACATTTGGAGGATTGTGTTCAGTTCTGAAAACCACAACTAGAAAAGACACTGATGAGTTGGAGAACATTCAGAAGAAGAGTTACTAGGATGGTAAAGTAAATCAAGTTGATGCCCTATGAAGCTTGTTTGACAAAGGCTGGATATTAAACTGGAAAAGCCAAAACTTAGGTAGAAGAACATGGTAGCTGTCTTCAAGTATGTCTGAAAGACCGTTGTATTGATTAAGGATTAGGTTCATTCTGCTTAGCTCCAGGGGGCCTGAGTAAAGGATCAGTGTTACTAAAGAAACCCTACATAAAGGAAGATGTGGGCTTGGGGTAAAGTAAAGCTTCCTAATTAGAGTGCTGGGTTTGGAATACAAGGATTTCATTCAATCTCTCTGGGCCTCAATTTCTACATCTATAAAATGGGGAGGGAGGGGGAGGAAAGGACAGAACTGCTTGGATTTTGAGGTAACTTCTGCTTCTAAATCTGTGGTCCAATGACCTGGAGTCCAATCCCTACCCTACAACTTACTACCTTTATGACCACTTAATGTGCCTGGACCTCAGTTTTTTCATCTGTAAAATAAAGGACTTACACTAAATGACCTCGTGTCCCTTTCAGTTCTAAAATTCTGTGGTGTAATGTTCCTTCTTGATGTTAAAATAGATTTTTCCACTAAAATGCAAACTTTTCACTTCAAGAGACTGATGGATATGGCTCTTTAAAAAAAAATGAAAGAAAAAGATTTCAGTTGGTTAAAATTTAGAGCACTGGAAAAGTTCAATCCAAGAATGCCTATAGCAGTTTCCTTTGATTATGAATTAGATATATTTTCATTCACTTTTTGCTCTTTTCTCTCCATATTTCCGGTTCTTCCAAGGCAGGCAAACACATGTCAATAGGCCTGGTGGTTTAGTAATATTCCTCCCCCTTTAGAAAATGATCTGTTGAGTTGTACTACTGCCAGTTTAAACTGTCCTCATGCTTGCTGACACATTCTCTGTGAATGATTGTGCAAGAAATGTCAAGTTTTCTTCCCTGGTTTTCCTCATCAATCACCAGCCCGGCCTCCTTCTCTTCGTTACAACCCTACCTTCTCTTCTTTTTGAAGTTGTCACTAGAAGAAATAGAAAGGATTCTAGGTTATAAATGATAGTTCTTAAAGTAAATGATCCTAAATACTGCCTTCTTAAGACAATTCAGGTTGGGAAAGAGGGAGAAGTCTTAGGATTTTGTCTATTTGTTTGTTTGTTTTAAAGAAAGAGGCTTGAAACCATTTTTTACCAGACTCCTTCCCTTCCCTTTCCCTTTCCCTTTCCCTTTCCTTTTCCCTTTCCTTTCCCTTCCCTTTCCCTTTTCCTTTCCCTTTTCCTTTCCCTTTTCCTTTCCCTTTCCTCTCCCTTCCCATTCCCAAAACCTTAAACAACACTAGGTCCCTGCCTAAGGGCTGTTTTCTGGACCCTCCTGGATTAATAGTGATTATCAATAGTAACTGTTGCTGTTTCCCTCCCAAACTGATATAGTTATTTTTCTTTGCCTCGTTAAAGGGGCCATGCCCTGGCTACTTTTTAAAAAGGCCTATTCACTGAATGGGCGTTACCTCACCCGAAGTGAGTGCTTGAACAGACCTTGGCCTAAAGGGGCCAAGGTCTCCCATTGCATCACCATCTCCAGTCATCCTGATAAATATCTGGTCACTGGATTCAGATGGCTCTGGAGGAGAAGCCTTCTCTCAAAACAAAGTCAAGTCAAGTCTTGTCATCATTTCTCTGATGGCATGATGTTCCCCGGCAACGAAGGATGAACATAACAACCCTTAACTTTTTGTTTTGACCCCTATTTAGTCTTAAGTGTCTATCCCCTATTATTTTGGTAGTGTGGTTTTCATTGCTACTTATGGGTTGTTTCTCATCCCCCAATACCTTAATTTGGTTGGTTAATTTGACCCAGAGAAGGAATGAGGAGGCTAACCTCTGTCCCCTCAAATATATGGGATGGAAGGAAGATCAAAATGTTCAAGGACTATCAAATAACTCAGTGACTCCAAAACATAGACTTACAGGGGTGGGGAATCTATGGCCTCAAAGCCACATGCGGCCTTCTAGGTCCTTGGAGCCAGCCTTTTGACTGAGTCCAAGTTTTATAGAAAAAAAATCCTTTTATTAAGGGGATTTGTTCTTTGAAGTTTGGATTCAGTCAAAGGGCCATGCTTGAGGGCCTAGAGGGCCGCATGTGGTCTCGAGATGGCAGGTTCCTCACACCTGGTATATACAAGTATAATGTTGTGAACATCATTAAAGGAAGGAACTTTCTCTCCCTCCATCCCTCCTTTCTTCCCTTTCTCTTCTCCCTCTTTCCTCTCCCTCTGTCCACATAGGGAATCACATCCTTACCTCTAGGTGCTTTGTCCAACTGAGTATAAATTTTGATTGCTGAAACCACTCAAAATATCTTGGGGTTTACAAGCTAGACTTCTTTTTTAAAGACCAAGCCTTAAACCCAAAGCACTCTGTCTCTCACTGATTGGCCAATAATAAGTCCCAGCCCAAGTTTCACTTGGTCATTGTTTGGGCTATGATGACTTAGAGTGAGTGTAAACAGTAATTACTTCTGTTTGGGCCAGAAGTCTGAGGGTCTTTTCCTATGCAATTGATTTTATTTTTACTAAGTAAAAGAGATCACTCTTTGCCTCATTTCTTACCTGACCATAATCTGAGACCTGGAAAAGACCTTAGCTTAAAAAGATCAAGGTCTCCCACTGCATTTGGGGCCATCTCCAGTCATCTTGATCTATATCTTGCCACTGGACCCAGATGGCTCCAGAGGGGAGAGTGAGGATGATGTCCTTGCACAGCTGTCCTTCACTTAGATCAAATTCACTTGCAAGTCATGACATCACCTTCCTCACGCAAGAGTCCTCTTTGAGAATGAAAGACAACAACAAAAGGCAGGAAAAAAAGTTTAATGACTCATATTGTAATTGCTGTATTATTAATATTATTTAGCATTTGGTAGAGAGTCAGTCTTAAAGCCAGGAAGACCTGGGACTCTTAAAAATCCTGCTATATGACTCTAGATAAGCTCACTCTTTCAGATTATAAACTGTGGTGTAGTTGCTGACTTCTACTGGTAAATGAGTTTCTTCATTGGGAATCCCAATAAAATCACAAGTCCAGATTGAGGGGAAAAACGATTATCTATGCTGGTCTACATATTCATATATATAAATTTTCATGTTCACATATACAATACCAATTTCTATAGCTATACACATATACCTACTCATCTGTATTTATATATATATGTATATGTACATATACATACATTTTGGTTTACATTTTGGTTCCAAACAATATCATTCTGAAAAATAAAGTTTTTAAAATACTATCATGTTTATCTCATGCTTTTATATTCTTCTTTTCTTCCTTTACTTTCTTTTGTTGTGCAAACACATTAGAAATGGGTGCTTCTTTTCTTTTTAGAGTTTACACATCTGTGTTTTATATTGTCAATTTCTAAATTTATCCCAAATTTCCAAATGGCTTCCTCCCATCTCTCCTATCATAAAAAACCATCACTTTAAGGAAGAAAAAAGAGAAAAAAAAGCAGTTCAACATAAACAGGTTTTAGGGGGGGGAGTAGGCAGATAGCTCTAACTGTTTAATTGCTAGAAAGTTCTTTCCTGACAGCAAACCTAAATTCATTGATTTGCAACTTCCATCCACTGGCCAAACACAGGCAGATCTTTTGTAGGAAGCAATTCTGCCCTGGACCCTGGGGGAAAGCTCCCTCTGGTCCCTGCATCCGATGATTCTGATACTGTGATAGAATTTAGATTGGTGGAAAATTCAAGGACCTTTGGAAAACTCTTTGGACCTGAGTTTTTGACTGGGTAAATGAAGTCTTTCTCGAGTGAGGGAGAACAAGGATATTGGCAAATTTTCTCAAATTATTATAATTATTTCATTAAAAAATGATATTTAATTCTAGAGACATTTGAAGCTCTCCATTTTGCCTCTTGGCCCCATTTAAATTTGATTTCTAATCCCCCAGCCTCCTTAATTAAGTCCTCAAGTAGTTCCAATAATTATTCAACTTTATTTTGGTTTCTAATTTTCACATTTGTGATTGTATGCCAAATATCTATCATTAAATATTTATAATGTCACTGAAAATTAATATGAATGCTAAGAGATGACTATAATGTAAACAACCCTGGATTTAACCATGGAGTTAAAGGAAAAGGAAAACTGTATATAAGGAAGCAAAACTGGAAATCGATTTTAAAAGAACACTATTTTTCATTTTTTAAAATGATAAACACTTCTGTGGCTTAGGCCTAATCCTGAAGGAATAGCAAATTGTTCAGCCTTTGGAACTGAACCAAGCAGAACATATGATGCCACCTTTTACCAACCAGAACCCTCTTCTAAAAAGGTCATACAGTTATAAATATGAGCAGATCACTCTTGGATAAGCACTGAGGACCAAGCCCTCTGCCCTATTTAAGTAATCTCTTTGTTAACAAATCCCACCACAGGAAGAAATAAAAATTAAAATAGCAGAAATTATCATTAACCACAAACTCCCTTAAGTCTCAAATGTAAAACTCTGCTATAGATGGTATATAGAAAGTTTTTAAAAAAAGACAACTGCTACCTTTGATTTAATTTTAAGTGATAGCTCTGCTCCCAGAAACCTGCTAGGATTAGCAGTAGTATATAGAGTAGTAGATGGGCAACTAGATGGTGCAGTGGATAGAGTGCCTGGCCTAAAGTCAGGAAGACTCATCATCCTGAGTTCAAATTTGACCTTGGATACTTACTAGTCATGAGACCCTGGGCAAGTCATTTAACCTTATTTGCCTCAGTTCCTCATCTGTAAAATGAGCTGCAGAAGGAAATGACAAACCACTCTAGTATCTTTGTCAAGAAAATCCCAAATGGGGTCATGAAACAACTCATCAACAAATAGTAGTAGATAGACCATTGGATTTAGACTCAGAAATACCTGGGTTCTAATCCTACTGTCACCACTTATTAGCTATGTGACTCTGGGCAAATCAGTTAAGCTCTCAGTTTCTTCTTATATAAAATGAATAGACTCAAAAGTCCCTTCTAGCTCTAAATTTATGATCCTATGATAGCAAATTATTGTCATCTCCACTTCAGACATGAAGAAGAGCCCCCAGAAATGATTTACCTATGGTCAGTGAATACATCTTATATATTCCATATTTGAACTAGGAATAAATTTGAAATTGCATTCGACTACTCCCCTTACTTTCTGCAGTTTGCTAAATACTACTAGCTGGCTATCAACTCTGTCCTCACCAAATGTGCTGGCAAGAGGCAGGTCCTCTGACCCTGACTCTGTTTCTCCATCTGGCCACTGATGGTGGGTATATGGCAGAGTAGAGAAGCAGTAAATGGTGGCAAGTGCAGTGATTACAGTCATGGAGGTAGAGCAGGTGATGACCTATCTCATTGGATTTCATTAGCATCAAGAAGGCCCAACATCACCCTCTCTCTCTCCCCCTCCCACTTCATTGCCAAATATTCTTCCTCCTTCCAATCATCTGCTTATACCTGGGGTGAAGCTAAGTCTGGCATGTAGGGAGGGAGAGAGAAGAAAGACAGCTTGAAGCGAGAGGCACTGTCAGAGATACACAACAATGGACCATAAGCCAGGTAAAGAAACAACTCAAAAAAGACTTGAGTTCAAGTCCAGCCTTGGACACTTACTATGTCACTTAAGCAATTCACTTAACCTCTGTCTGCCTTAGTTTCCCTAACAGTAAAATGGAGATATAATAACAGCATCTGCCTCCCAAGGTTGTTGCGAGGATAAAATGAGATATTTGTAAAGTGCTTTGCAAATCTTAAAGGCTTATATATGCTTGCGTTTATTAAGGGAGTAAAATACACTCAAGGATTTCATTTTTAACCAGTTAGTCTGGCTGAAATGTGGGTTACATGAACTCCCCCTTCTTCATTCTTTTTATCTCAGCTCCCCCTTGACATCATCTCCCATACTCTTCTCCTTCTTCCCTTTCCCCCATCTCTGAAAAGGGGTGACATTTCTTCCTGCCAAAACCAACCCATCCATAGATGCACTTGCTAAGATCCATTTCCACCTTGTCCAACAGATTGTGTCTTCACTCATCCTCCCTTTCTAAAATCTGTAACTTCACTCTGTTTACTGATTCCTCCCCTACTGCCTTCAAACATGCTCACGTTTCCCTGTATTTAAAAAACGTTCCATCCTCTCAAGCTTCCTCCCTCCTCAAATTCTTTGAGTCACCTGTATTTACCACCACACCTTCCTCTCTTCTCATTCACTCTTTAACTCTTTTCAATCTGATTTTTTACCTAATCACTCAACTGAAACCGCTGTATTCAATTTTATCAATAATCTCTGATAGTGTTTTCTAAGTTCTAGTCTTTCTCCACTTATTTGCTGCATTTAACACTGTTCACCATCTCTTTCCTAGATACTCTCTCTTCTCTGAAGCCTTTGCTCCTTGATCCAAGCTCAACTAAAGTAGGATCCCCAAAACTGACTCATCATCCATATTGTGAGTATTCCCCAATGGTCCGTCCTTGAGGAAGACCCACAGTATA
Source organism: Notamacropus eugenii (assembly GCF_028372415.1). Taxonomy (NCBI): domain Eukaryota; kingdom Metazoa; phylum Chordata; class Mammalia; order Diprotodontia; family Macropodidae; genus Notamacropus; species Notamacropus eugenii. The sequence continues at coordinate 232,905,736 of NC_092877.1, read as the reverse complement.
CCCACAAGGCCTTCTTCTCTTCTTTCTCTGTATTCTTTTTCTTGGCAACCTCATCAGCTTCCATAGGTTTAACTATCTTTTCTATACCATTTCTATACAAATCTTATACAATTCAAGCCCCAATTTCTCTCATGAGCCAATCACCAGTTGAGTGTTGTGCATTTCAAAGTGAGTGTTCTGGAGACATCTTAAGCTCAAGATGTCTAAAATTGAACTCATTATCTTTTACCCTAAACTCTCCCTACTTTTCACATTTCCCCATTTCTGTCAAAGGCACTCCCACTTTCCAATGTCTAAGAAACATAGTCTTGGTCTTTTCCTGGACTTATCAAATGTTGCTCATCCTTCATATCCAACCAGTTGCCAAAACTTAACATTTCTCTTATTTGACTCTTTCTCTCTACTCACAAAGCTACCACCTTATTCAGGCCCTCATCACCTCTAGCTTAGATTATTACAGTTTCTTAATTGGTCTCTCTGCCTCAAGTTTCTCCCTACTCCAGGACATCTTACATTCTGCTGCAAAGTAATCTTCCTGAAACATAGTTATGACTATGTGACTCCCCAACTCAGACAACTCTAATAGCTTCCTATTAGCTCCAAGATAACATTTAAACCCATTTTAGATTTTACATCCCCACCCAAACTGATCCCAATTCATCTTTTCAGCCTCTCTGCATATTTCTCCACCTCCTGCATTTTGCAGTCCAATCAGACCGGCCTGTCCTCTGTTCTGCACACATAACATTCCATCTCCAGTCTCCATGTCTTCACATTAGCTCTCTCCTTACTTCTGTCTCCTTATCTTCCCTCAGAATCCCTCTCTTCCATTTTGATATATCACTAACAGCAAGTATCGCCAAGGCAATATTCAGAGCACTGACGGCAACTATAAATATGTCAGAGAAGTTCTGAATCACAAAGTATAATAGACTCTCCATATAGAAGGCAGAAGAAAAACTTTTATTCAGATACCAGAAAGCTGAATCCCAACACTAGAAAGTCAAAACCTCAGTAACCAAGAAGTCAATACACATTAGCACTGCAGGGGACAATGCCATTGCCAAGCCTTTCCTCACCTGCTCGGGCCTTCCCACAAGCAAACACTCACAGTCCTAGTTGTCTCCCTGCCTGCATTCTCTCTCCTCTGTCCCCAACCCCTCTCACCAGCTTGCTCCCAGCTCTGCTTTACCCCTTCTGTTCCACCATTTAGCAGGCTCCTCCCACCACATGTGATATAGGCTTCCATGTGATTTAAGCAGGTCACATGGACCTATTAATGGGTGAGAAAGATCTTCAAATTAATCAAAAATACATGAACAATACATGCCATCTTCTACATAAAATCTTCCCCAAACTACCTTGTATTTAACTACTTTGGATTTGTTTACTTTATATCTATGTTATATTTATTTTTAGGTTCTTGTTTCATTCATTAGAACATAAATTCACTGCAAGTAGGGGTTGTTTCATCCTTTGTATGTCTATCATCAGTCCCTAATAGGGACTTAATAAATGTCATTGTTGTTCACTTGTGTCTGACTCTTCATGACCCCATTTTCTTGGCAATGATGCTCAGGTAGTTAGCCATTTCCTTCTCCAGTTCATTTTACAGATCAGGAAACTGAGACAAACAGTAAAATGATTTGCCCAGGGTCACAAAGCCAGTAAGTGTCTGAGGCCAGAATTGAACTCAGGAATATGAATCTTCTAGACTCCAGGCCTAGCACCCTCTCTATTAGCTGCCTGCTTAATGAATATTCATTGATTGATGGAGGGAGTAATGTGAATTCCATCCAGAAAGATAGCTTGGAGTCAATAAATGCCAGAGAAGAGTTTTAATTTTAGCCTAAAGGGAGTAGGGAGCCACTGAAGAGCCTTGGTGAAGGCAAATGATATGATCAGACTCATACTTGGCAGATCTGTGGAGGATGAATTGGAGAGTGGACTGGAAGGGAGAGACACCAATTTAGGACACAGATTCAGTAGTCCAAGTAAAAGGTGATGAGAAGTACTGAAATTATCATTGCATGTATGAGCCACAATTTAAAAGAAAGAAAAGGTTTTTTTCTTCACCTGCTGAGAATATTCCCCTGGGAAGATGTGTTAGAGGAAAGAAAAGAAGCTTCTGTCTTGGGTCTGCCAACAAGAAGGCAGTTTTGGGGTTTTTTTTTCCTTTAATATTCTCATCCTACTCTGAAACACATTTCACTCTGAATTCTCTGACCCTGGAAATAAAACTCAGTATCTGAAGAAAGCCAACTGGATCCCAGGCTCCAATCAAGAGAAGAATGCCCCAGGAGTCGGCAGAATGGTATGGCATTGTACAAATTGCTAGTGAGGCTTCAGCCCGCAGCATTGTCCTGGATTCTATGCAGAACACCAGGGACATCGGTGACTTGGAAGGTGAGTAGGATAATCATGGGCCTCGGGCCTTATTGTGATGATGAAGTTAGAAAAAAATAGGTTTACGGTCATTAGAAGAGAGGAAATGAACAAAGAGAAATTTATGGAGTGTACAGCAGGCTAAGAAGGAGAGCTAGATACAGAGAATCCGAGAGGATGGCCCACTCTAAAACAATGAGGCCTGCCCCAATGGCGACAAATAAAGGGCAGGAATTCCACGCGGTGATAGGGGTAAGGGAAATTATTTAGGCCCAAGGAATAGAGCCTTTTTTATCTGAGCCATTAATTATTAGACTCTAATTTTCCTTGTTATTTCCCCTGTCACACTATTAAGTTGATATATTCTTTAGGAAGTTAAAGTAACTAGACTTGTATCCTGTGACTCGATTAAAAAGCGTGCTTTCTTGCCAGTCTCCACATCAGTGTGGCTTTCTCTTTCTTCTTCTGTGCTCCTTTTGACCCGACCTAAAATTACCATTTTGTTGGGGAGGGGGAGAGAGTCATTCATAGATACAACCATCTGTACTCAGTCAGATTCAATTTCTACTGCTCCACGAGGATGCTTACTGATGTCAGCAAGCAAATGCTTTAACTCGATACCGCGAGATTTCCTGACATTAAGCCAAGGAAAATAATAATAAACTTGCCTGGTGCAGTGATTGCTTTGGATGCTTGGCAAGTCACTTCTGGGGTCTAGTGAGAGGCTGGCAACATTGGACTGGTCAGATTGAGAGGTCACTCACCAGCCTGGATCAAAGAGTTGAGGAGGCAACAGTGAGAAAAGGCCTTGTATCAATTTGACTCAATTTGCAAGCTAATGATTCCAGCCCTCCCAATCTGTCCACGGTCAGTTCTGGCTGAATATTTGGGAAATGTTGGGCTATTAGCATTTGAAGCCTCAGATGTGCCCAGCCCCATTTCCCATGTCCCATTCCTCCCCAGGTAGCTCCCTCCTTTAATTTCCCTGCAGGTTTTAGAAAGGATGCATTAAATTAAAATCACTAGCTGTTTTGTGAGCAGCCTTTTGTGACCAATAATGAATGTAATGAGTGAAAAGGAAAGGGAAAATGGAATGATTGAAGCATGCTGAGTGGCTTTTGCTAAGCAGTTTGTAATGAAACACAAATGGACAATTGGGGACCTTCTTCTTGCATTAATTTGTATCTGTGTTTTCACTTGTCTTTTAAAGAAGAGGCTATTTACTAAAGCATCAGTTAGGCAAGAGAGCCAAGCTCATTTCAGCTAAGGGGAGGATCCCCAAACCCTTTAGATTCGAGTTGCCCACTCACTGCTTTATACAAGGGCAACTTCCTTGATTTGTTTTGTTTTGTTTTTTTTTAATGTGCAATGCTTTGAACATTGGGGTGCCATTTGAATTAAACTTCAACACTCAGTCCCCCCAGCCTCTGTGCTCATAAATTTAGAACCAGATAGGGTCTCAGAAACCATCTACTCCAACTCCTTCATTTTACAAATAAAGGAACTGAGTCCCAGAGAAGTCATGATTTGCTTAAGGCTCAAGGTTATAAATGGCAGAGGCCGGATTTTAATCCAAGTTCTCTGATTCCCTTGAACCATGCTGCCTCCTATGAAGGATGGTGTTGTGATGAGGGCCTCCATCTACAAGGAACCAAAAGGCCTGTGTTCTAGCCTTCAGTTTTGCTAGTTAACTGAATGAGTAACTTTGGGCAAATCCCTCTATCCTTCCTGGATCTTGGTTTCCTTGCCTGGAAAATGAGATGATTACACTAGATTTTGTCTAATATACCTTCTAGTTCTCAGACTGTAAGGAAAAGACCAAACATAGCTTCTGTCATAGTGGGATTTGACAGAATTTTACATAGTCTTGTATGGATCTAAGGTTTGCCTCATCACTTTACATGGGTGTCAAAGATCCATGGGCATAACCTATGAGTATGGGCTATACCTGTAGTTCTATTATTATACATAATCCAAAGACAGTGCATCTTCTGGACAATCTTTGACACTCACCCCACCCCCACCCCCCATCCTTCCTTTCCTCCTGGCCTAAAAGTATCAAACCTGACCCTTAAGGATCTCCCTGATTGTACTTATTTCTCATAGCCCTTCTCTAACCTATACTTACCCCAAGATATCTCTTTTTAGGCTTTGGACCTTTCCATTTGTGAGTAGAAATATACCATGATAAAGAGTTAAGGCTTTATGCATTGGTGGCCTATCTGATATTTCTATGAAACCTTCTGTTAAGTCTCAACACTGCTGGAACAGATTGGGATACTGATTGAATGAATCATGGTGGTAAACTAGTATTTACTATTTAACAGCTATAGATGAGCAGGCTCAACCTTTTCCTCTTCACAACCCTCCCTCTCCATGCCACCATTTATACCATCTCCTTGGTCTTCCTAGGAACACTGTGACTGAACTGAATTGTAAGTTTAGCAAAGCAACCTGGATCAGCTCAGATTTTACTTTTAATTTTATCCAATTAATTTAATGGAATCAACCTTTTGTTTAAGTAAAGACCCAGCAAAGGGTTACCAACATTGGGAAGAGAATTCATCTAACCCAAACAATTTTTCAAGTCGTCCCTCCTTAACTATCCTACCCCTTCCCATGCCATCCTTTCTCCTTCTGCTTAAACACACACACACACACACACACACACACACACACACACACACACACACACACATACACACTCCTTTCTTAGAAAGCACCAAATGTAATATAAATGATTCCAGAGAGAAGCCACTTAGTTCCTGGTTCATAAATTGACCCCATAGACTCTGGGCAATGGAATCCTCTTTCTTGCATCTCTTCCCAATTCCCATTTCCTCTCATTTAGGACTAGAAACATTCTCTGAAAGAGCAATTCTTTTAAAAAATTGACTAAGAGATTCAAACAGAATCAGTGACAGGAAGATGAATGGAAATTTGCCTCCTTGTGCCTCCCTAAAGAATGTTGTTCTATAGAACTGCTCCCGTTGTGCGTGCTGAGAGATCTCACAGTTGTTCTGAGCAGCTGTAACAGTCTGCTTTGACATAGCTAAATCCATGGATAATGACTTCCATGGCCATTTGAACTGTTAGTTGTCACTGGGGTTTTTTTGCAACAACAATTCAATGCTTAGGAAAGTTTATTTAGCATAACTCTCCAGTTTGAGGTAGGTCTTGGTTTTGGTTTTTTAACAGTCTCAGTTTAACTCTGTACTGAACCAACTCTACCCAGTTTCCTTGCTGGTGGCAGGTAAATGAAGCATAGCTGACATGATACAGCGGCCTCACTGCACCCACAAGGCTACCTGGTTGTCTGACAGCAACTCTGGGACATTCCAATTTTGCAAATAATGGAATTTGCATTTCAGGTGCAAGAGACCCGGCTCCAAATGGTCCTGTGACAACAGGATGCTCTTGGGGCACTCTAGGGCAACCTGAAGAAGGTCTGCTATCTCATAGACGTCATTGACCTGAGCTCTGAAGTCTCCTCAACGTTCATAAGGCTAATATTTTCTATGTCCATTTATGAGATACCCTGAATTCATCTCAAAATGCCTCAAAGGAGATCACGAAAATTTCCTCTTAAATCTTCAAAGTAAAATAAATTTTAATCCAGCCTGGCATAATTGTCAGAGCTAACCTCAGGGCCAGGAGGACCTTGATTCTAGACCCATTTCTAACTAGTTGTGTTACCCTGTGTTACCTGGGCAAGTCACTTAAACTCTCAATTTTCCAGGCAACTCTCTAAGATTGCAAATTACTGGAGAAGACGCTAGTGGATCTGCAATTCTGGGGGGAGTTTCTCATCTGAGAGTTGCCTACAACAAAGAAATCACAGATTCAGTCCCTGTCTCTATCCTTATGCCTCTCAACTACCCTTTCCCCATTTGGGAGAGTGGCTAGACATCAGAAATGAAGATCTTTGACCTATTGAAGTACACGTACTTGTAGGATAAGTTTCAGGTCAGTGTCAAACAAACAACAAAGAGTATCTTCAATCAATCCCTTCTGCTACCAATTCAAGTTCAAGCTTCTTGGCCTGGCATTCAAGGCCCTCCACAGTATAGCTCTGCCTACCTTTGGCATCCTTACTGGAAAATTGAGAGGTTAAGTGACTTGCACTTAATAAATGTTTGTTGATGGTTGAATGTTAAGCAACTATAAGAATTTCAAGAGGGTATAGAATCACTAAGGAGGTAGCCTGTAGCAGGGTAAAGAATGTAAGACCTGGGATCAGCAGCTCTTTACTGAAGAGCTGGTTCTGACACTATACACTGTGGAGGTATCACTTAACTTCTGGGAACCTCAGTTTTTTCGTCTGTAAATGAGGATGATAATTGTTGTGCTATCTACCTCAAAAGATCATTGGGAAGAGAATGCTCTGTAAAGCTTGAATATATAAAAGTGAACTTTCCGTTTTTGGAATTCACTTGTTCCAAGTCTTCCTATTTTCCTAAATGTTCATGGGATCACAGATTTAGAGCTAGAAGGAATTTCAGAGGGCATTTAATCAGAGCCTCTAATTTTTGCAGGTGAGGACATTGAAGCTAATCGAGGTGAAGTGACTTGACCAAAGTCACCCTGGTAATAAATTTCAGGGGCAAGAGTTGAACCCAGATCTTCTGGCTCCAAGAACAGTGAACATTCCATTGTACAGTAAAAACAAGATCAGATGAAGAAAAAGATGGGTCAGTCAAATACCACATTTTCTGAACTAAAGAATAATGAATTACATTTTATATAATGTTTCAAAATTTATAAATCACATTCTTTGCAGCAACCCTGGGAAGCAGACCCTGCAAATATCATTGGCCCTTTTTCATATATTAAGAAACTAAGACTCAGAAAAGTTTAAGTCACTCACCTTAGATCACAGTGTTACAACTGATATTTAAATCCAGGTCTTCCAACTTCAAGAACTCCAAAAAGCTTTGATCTTACTATGCTCATTCTTTGTGGTCTCTGGAAAATTTGGAAGCATGTAAGGAGCTTCCCCCAGCATTTCCCTTTACTCTAGAATCATTTCTGAGTTCTTTTGAGGACAAAGTTTAAAGGTTTTAGGGGAGGGAAGGGTTCATTGCATCCCTTGAACCTGGCCCAACACCTTGAGTATAGTAGATATTTAATATCCGCTTGTTGAATTGACTACTGTAGGCACACCTTCCCAGGACATCAGCAATCTAAAGACAAGGTGGTCTCTACAAATCACTAACTAGAGTGACTTTGAGCCCCCTATAGATACTGAAGGAACTAGCTATAGCCTTCTGTACAAAGGCTATTTACAAAGTAATATCTTTGCCTGCTAATAACATACTTCCATTGATGGGAATGGTTCAGATTAGTAACACTGACTTAACAATAAACTATTCAAAGTGATTTCACAGTCTTTAGCAATTTTAATAATTAGAATTATTACAATAATACCATAACAATAAGAGCTGACATATATATAACACTTAAAATTTATAGAAGATTTTACATCTGCATTGTTGTCTGACAAGGCAGCTTGGTGTATCGTGGAAAGAGCAGTAGAAGCAGAGTCAGAGGTCCTGGGTTCAAATCACAGCTCTGTTTTTAGTGCCCAGGTAATGTAACCCTGGCTACTTCATTGCTTTTGGCCTTGGCTTTATCATCAGTAAAACCAACCAGATGACCTCCAAAGTGGCTTTGACCTCTAAATCTATGATCCTAGGTATCTTCACAACACTACCATGGAAGGTAGGACAAATATTATAATCTCCATGATACAGGTGAGAAACCTCAGGCATATCAGATGGAATTTGGGGGATATTTTCTTTTTTTCTCCATTGAGGAGAGGGGTGAGGTAGAGGGGGACTAATAATGATGTTTTCCCTCCTAGCAGGAAAGAAAGAAAAACAGGAAGGAAGGAAGGAAGGAAGGAAGGAAGGAAGGAAGGAAGGAAGGAAGGAAGGAAGGAAGGAAAGAAAGAAAGAAAGAAAGAAAGAAAGAAAGAAAGAAAGAAAGAGAGAGAGAGAATGAAAGAAAGAGAAAGAAAGAAAGGAAAGAAAAAGAAAGAAAGAAAGAAAGAAAGAAAGAAAGAAAGAAAGAAAGAAAGAAAGAAAGAAAGAAAGAAAGAAAGAAAGAAAAAGAAAAAGAAAGAAAGGTTGTTGAAACATTTCATCCTGGTCACCCAGGCTCACAATCTAAGTGTCAAACTTGACTCCCCACTCCTCTCAATCCCCTCATGTTTGATCTATTGTCAAGGGCTGTAATTGACCTTCATTTTGTCCCTTCTCTCCTCTGACTCTGCCTCCGCCTCATCACCTCATACCTGGACTATTACAATAGGTTTTTGGTTAAAATTCTTACCACAAGTCTCTCCCCACTCCAGTCCATCTTCCTTTCAGTCATCCAAGTGATCTTCCTAAAATGCAGAGCTGACCGTGTCACCCCTTTACTCAACAAACTTCAGCGGCTGCTCTTTACCTCTGGGATCAGATAGAAAACCCTCTGGCAGTCAGATCCCTCCAAAATTTACACCACCCACCCCCCCCTTCTCACACATACACACACACATACACACACACACACACACACACACACACACACACACACACCCCTTTCTCCTCTTTTTAGACCTTACACTCTTCTACAAATTCTTTGATCCTGTGACTCTAACCTCTGTGCTTGACCTCCAAGAAGACACTGTCTCCTGACTGCATTTTCACTGGTTTTCTTGTCCCTCATACTTAGAACGCTCTCCCTTCCTGTCTCCACATTTTGCTTTCTTCAACTCTCAGCTAAAATCCTACCATCTTCAGGAAGTCTTTCCTGATTCCCCTTAATTCTGGCATCTTCCTCCTTTTGATTATTTTCCCTGTATATAGCTTGTTTGTACATTTTGGATGCTGTCTCCCCACTAGTCAGAGAGCTCTGAGAGCAGGGACTCTCTTTTGCCTTTCTTTGTATCTCTAGCACTTAGCATAATGTCTGGCACATAGTAGGAACATAATAACTGTTTATTGGCTATTTAAATGTAATCAAGAAAGCTTTTAATGTTACATATTTAATATAAGATATATGTGTGTATGTACATATGTATGTGTATGTACTTATGTATGTAAGTTACATATTTAATAAATGTGTGTGTACATACATATATATGTGTATGTACTTATGTATGTAAGTTACATATTTAATATAAGATATATGTGTGTATGTATATATGTATGTGTATGTACATATATCCCATATATATTATATAACCTATATGTGTGTATATCTTCATCTTTAAAAAGAAAAACAAACTATATGTAATAAAAAGTTATTTGAGGTTTCACATTTAATACCCCTTTTCTACTGTATTTGTATATGGAAATGTTCATTTTATTTGATGTTTGTTAAGATTAGAATAAAATAGTAATTTCTTAAAGGAACTTGGCTGGAAGAGAAATGAAATGATTTGCCCAGGATCACATGATTACTTAGGGGCCGAGATGAAAACCAAATCCCTTTCTCTGGGATCCTAGTGTTTTTTCCACTACACTGCCCCCAAGTAGAAATATTATATGGTGTCCTTCCTATGGGATTAGTTTAGCAAATTGCTACCTTTGCCCATTGTGGATCTTTAGGTAGACACAGTCCAGGAGTCCTTTATAACCACTGAAAGAGAATGAAAACATATACGTAGTGCATAGGGAATATCGCTAGTCGAGAAGGTTTTTTTTCTCCAATGTCCCTATTGCTAAAGACCAGCGACCATGTCCACTCATCCTGGAGAGCTATTGTCTATGCTTTTCTATGCTGTCATCAAGTATATTCTTCAATCAATTTCCATTCCAATTTTATAGTGACTGCCAGAAAAAGTCATTAAAATTCACATGCTAGCTTAATAATTATTTATTAAGATTCCAGTTATTTTGGAAAATCCATTGCCAACTGATAAAAAGATACTTTCTAAATATTCAGAAGACTTATTTTTAATATTACAAAGAAATGTTTCTTAAAAGTATATCAACAAAAAAGCCTAGGCATTTTTTTGTAGCTTAAATTTGTTTTTGTTCTGAGTATGAAAATGAACTCTCATACAATATGACAGCAACAGTAAATACTTTGTTTTGTTTTTCCTGAAAAGGAAAAACAAACTTTAATTTGAATACTAAACCATCCAGAATATCTAGCTGAAAACATGTTTTTATTATTTGCATTCTTAGGTTTGCCTTGTTATGCTTTTGGCATATCTACTGATATCTCTTGCAATATTTTTTCATTTCATATATTAATATTTAATATTCTTTATACATTGTTCAACCTTAATGGCTGTCTAATTTCTGTTTTTCATCCACAGAGAAGCTATTAATTTATGAGCATATAGGGCAGTAAGTAATAATTTGCATGAATGCCTTGAGCAGATATGCTTCCATAGGCCTCCCATAGCATAGACTCTGGAAAGAATGATACCATCTATTGGCCAAGCTTCAGTGAACAGTGCTTTACAAGAAGCAGAAAAAAAAAGTTTTTTAATCCATAAAGAAGTCTACTAAGTGAAAAATCAACAGAGATGACAGGAACTGGTTTGTTTCTGATTCTTTTTTCTTTTGTATGTGCTATAGACTTCTCTGTCAGGAAAGATTTTTGAAATGGCAAAGCAAGAAACACAAGCGGTAGGGGAATTAGAGTTAAGCTCATCCTTGGCTGTATCCAGAACCTTACTTTTTTCTGACCAATAGTCCTCCCAAGCACCAGCTCTGAGACCATAGAGACTCTACCTATCCTTCTGCAATATGGACCCTCTTAAGAAATGCCCTCACAAAACAGTCAACTAAAAACAGTCATTAAAAAAAAAAAAAGAAGAACCAATTCTGTCTAATTTGACTTTGATCAGGGACTAAATTTGCCTTTCTTCATATCCCTAGCACTTAACATAGTATCTCACACTGACAAAGTAGGTGCTTTTAAAAATGTTCGTTGATTGAATCAATCAGAACAGTGTGTAACATTGACTGCAAACATCTACCAGATTGTATGAGGATCATAGATGCCAAGCTAGGAAGGAGTCTTAGAGCTTACGGGCCATTTTTCCCAACCCCCTTATCTTCTTTTTTTTTATATATAAAAGCTTTTATTTAGTCCTGTATCCACCATTCCATACTGATTTTTTTTAACCTAGTGTAGGGCTTCACATTTCATACTATCAGATGTAGCCTATTATTTTAGCCTGTCAAGACTTTTTTATGCCGATTCTGTCATCTCTCTCTTTTTTTATAAGAGCGCTGCATCTTTTTTTAAAAAAAATATTTTCCCCCAATTACATGTTAAAACAATTTTGTGGGGTTTTTTAAGTTTTGAGTTTCAAATTCTCTCTCTCCCACTCTGAGAGGGTAAGCAATCTGGTATAGTTTATGCATGTGCCATCATGTAAAACATTTCCATAAACAAGAAGATGAAGAAGAAAAGAAAGTGGAAAATAGTCTGCTTCAGATTGTGTTCAGACAATATCAGTTCTTTCTCTGGAAGTGGATAGCACATATCATCATGAATCCTTTGGAATTGTCTTGGACCGCTGCGCTGCTGAGAATAGCAGTCATTCACAGGTCTTCACTGTACAATGTTATTGTTACTTTGCACAATGTTTTTCTGGTTCTGCTTGCTTCATTTTGCATCAGTTCATGTAAGTCTTTCCAGATTTTCTGAAATCATCCTGCTTATCATTTATAGCACAATAATATCCCATCATAATCATATACACAGCTTGTTCAGTCATTCTCAAATGAGTAGGAATCCTTTTGATTTCCAGTTCTTAGCCACTACAAAAAGAACTGCTATAAATATTTTTGTATAAATACAAGGTCCTTTTCTAGAAGATCCTTATCCTTTTTTTAAATTTCTTTGGAATACAGTGCTATTGCTGGATCAAAGAGTATGCATAGTTTTAATTAAGTGATTTAATTTATTAAGATATTAATTAAAATAGATATCTGATTTTTTTAAAAATTATTTCCTCTCAATTTTACCTATTTCAGTACTAAAGAATTATGGTTTCATTTGCCCTGACATATCTAAAAGTTTGCTGCAATTGTTTCGGTTTTTTTCTACTTTGGATCAGACTTGTAAGTAATAGTAATTATTGAACTAAATTAAAAGTCTTTTTAATGATTTAACATTTTGACATTCAAATAACATTTCACAGTGGAAATGATTTTTGTAGCTGTGTATAAATCTAACAATTCATGCTGAAAAAATATATCTCACATGCGCTCATACATTTCTTTCATACAATAATGATTAATTGGAAAAGCAGTGTGACAGATTATTGTACATGCTACAAATTACACCAATAAATTAATACCAAAATATGCTTTTCCTTCGTTTCCCCTCACTAGAGGTCTTCAATAGAACCCAAGAAACTAAGAGTTGATTTGAACCATACTCTAAAAATTTTCTCCTGTTCTTATGTGCCTTCAATTTTTACTATAGATCCAATTTGGAAATGTTTTCTCCTTGTTCCAGTACAGGAGAGGGGGGGAAAGAATCCATGTGTAAAAACAATAATAACATGAACACACAATCAAATAGGCATCTACTTTCAACGTCTTTTTCACTTAAATCTACGTGGGCAAAGAGAAATGGAATGGAAGAGCTAAATTAATCTTACCCAACATATACCTGACCAGTAATCCCTTTATGACATGCCCAACAAGAGTCCACCATTCAGCCTCTCTTTGAGGGAGAGAGAGTCCATTAAGGGAAAAAAAATTGAGCATTAATTTATCAGTGTACTTTGTAGCATGTAGTATCTGTCACATTGTTTTTTCAACTAATCATTAGTGTATACATGAAAAGATTTTGTCTTTGGTAGGAGGGAATATAATGAGCTATATTTAAGACTTGTTAAAGATTTAGGGTTTTATTACAGAAAAGTAATTGTTAGGGTACAACAGTAATTTAGAATAATTTTTTTGAAAGAAGCACACATTCCTTCCTATAAACAATCACAGTTTGAAACAGCTCTCCATACACCCTTAACTTTGGATACAATGAACTATAATGCCTATAATATGGCATATCATTTATGAACCTATAAAATGAGGCTAGGTCAGCTACAGAAAAGAGTGAAGCAAAAGCCCAAGAGGGTTGGAATGGATTAGTCACTAGTTCAAATGTAGCCTAGAAAAGTAATAATTTGGACCACGTGGAGCAAATTTGAATGAACGATTCTGATTCAATCTGGTCAGGCTGCCTCAGTGATCCACCTGGGAATAACCCAGTACTTTCCAGATTCAAATGAAGGAATATGTCTGTATTTATCTACTCACCCCAGCTTTACAATTCATGTCATCAAAGCATAAAGTTCTGATTCATTCCCCCCACCCCCCCCAAAAAAGTCAATGCATAGGGAACCATCAGATCAGATCTTAGATTCTACCTGGGTCCATTTACCACCACAGAGAGTCAGCTTTAACAGAGATTTAACAGAATCACGGAATGTAGGGTGTCAGAGCTGGAAGGAGCTTAAGGGTCATTTTAGTTCATCACTCTCCTTTCACAGATGAGAAAACTGAGGACCAGAAGTGAAGAAACAACGTCACACAGCAATTTTAGTGATAGCTGGATCTAAATGCAGATACACTCAGTCCCAATCCAATGGTTTTAGCAACAAACCACATAAAATCACTGAATGTTAGAGTTAGATGGAACTATAAAATATCACCCAATCCAACCATGTCACTTTACATATGAGAAAATTCAGGTCTTAAGAGGCTGAGTGACGTATTCAAAATTTCCATTGAATATTTAAGTGTAAAATGGCAGGAGGGCAGGCTTCTACACAGCAGTACATGTTTTTTTTTCCTAATTAATTAATTAATTAATTTTTAGTTTTCAACGTTCACTTCCATAAGTTTTAAATTCTCTCCCCTTCCCTCTCTTCTCCCTCCCCAAGATGACATGCAATCTGATATGGTCTCTACATATACATTCTTATTAAATACATTTTCACATTAATCATATTGCATAGAAGAATTATAATGAGTGGGAGAAACCATGAGAAAGAAAACCAAAACAACAGAAAATAGTCTGCTTTGCTCTGCATTCTGACTCCATAGTTCTTTCCATGACATTTTCCATCATGAGAACTTTGGAAATATTTTAGGTCCTTGCATTGCTGAGAAGGACTAAGTCTATCAAAATCAATCATCACACACTGTGGCTGTTACTGTGTACAATGTTTTACTGGTTCTGCTCACTTCACTCAGCATCAGTTCATATATGTCTTTCCAGGCTTTTCTGGTCTTCCTGTTCATCATTTCTTTCTTTATTTTATTCTTAAATTTTATATATTGTATTAAGATACCAGTTTAATCTTAAGTGGTCCATTTTTTGTTTGGGATTAGGGCTTTTTAAACAAGTTCTAGTACAGATTCTGTACTAGATTCTGTGCTTGTGTTAAATCAAAGGTATTTTCACCATGTAATTCAAATACTCAAACTCATGGTTAATTGTGGTTTTTAATATTTTTGTACTGTTTTGCTTTAGTATTGTGTAAATTCAAAACAGTAAGTTTCAAAAGCATTTTTTAATATAACTAGCATTACTTTGTTTTCTGTTGATTAGCTCACTAAGACATTTAGCATGTCCAGTAATGCTGTTCATCATTTCTTATAGCACAATAGTATTCTATTACATTCATTTACTGCAACTTGTTCAGTCAAGTGATGGGCATCCCCTCACTTTTCAGTTCTTGGCCACCACAAGAAGAGCTGCTATAAATGTTTTTATACATGTGTATCCTTTCCCCATTTTTATGATCTCTTCGGGATACAGCCCTAGAAGTGCTATTGTTGGGTCAAAAAGCGGTACATGTTTTTTACAAGTCAGTCCTCCACTGACATTTGAAAGACCATGGACTAAATACATCAGGGCTGGGACTAACTCACTAAAAACCACTTCATTCTTTCATTTCATTTTTACTTTGATTCCAAGTAAAGATGAGATAAAGACAAAGACATGGTAAAAAAAAGGAGGCATAATGGAAAGAGCACTGGACTTTTTGCATGAAAAAAATTTAAATTTGACTTCAAATTATTTCACCTCTCTAGGTTTCTATTTCAATTCAATTTACTAAGCATTAAGAGCCATCTAGGTGACAGGAAATGTACTAGGTCCTGGGGAGACAAAAGCAAAAATGAAAACAATCTCTACCTTCAAGAAGCTTATATTCTACCAGGGGAAAATATGCCCAAAGATTAAGTAAGTAAAAATCATAAGCAAAAGAAATATCAACCTATTTCCATGATTGCTTTGGAATTATTGACAGCTTTAACTAGTTAAAACATTGAGACCTCTTCCAGATCTAAGATGTAGGCTCCCATTAGATTTCTTAGGTAATGCATGAAAGCCACAGAAGTATTCCCAGGACATTGTGAAGTGTGAAAAGTCCACAAATACGATGAAACAAACCATCCCTAATTCAAACTAGTTAGAGACAAGAACAAGAAAAGAATGAATTAGAACTTTAAAAAAGAAGACAACCTTACTTTTTTCTAGTGCACACAGAGTAATTAGAACTAGGCCAACTAAGTGTTGCCTAGCAGGAGTCCTTAGCAATAGATAAGACCGATTGGTAATTAGCATATCAATTGTTTGTAAATAAGCCGGTGCTTCTGAAGTGAGGGTGCTGGAAAATCCTTTGTTCTCATCCAGGAATGTTGTTTTCACTATTAATTTGCATTATCTCTTAAGAAGGGCATTGCTCAACAAAGATAAACTTCAGCCTGGCCACTGGCCAATTTATCCTCCATTCCGAACTGGGAAGTGGGAGGGATCCTAAATGAAGTTTCATTCCACTTCCCCACGTCATCCCGTAGGCCACCCAGAATACAAGCATTCTTGACGTTAGGAAAGGATCACAGTTAGTCTGACCATGTTTTTTGTAGAAGAGACTTCCAATGCGTTGAGTGGATAAGAGGGTAGCAAATGTATCTTTCCATACAGCTCACGCTTTAGTCTCTTCTGAGTCTTCCTTCACCAATCCATCTTCCATTGCCAAAGTAATCTTCTTAATGAAGTCTAATCATGTCATTTCTCTACTAAAGCACCTTCAATGGCTCCCCAGTGCCTACAGAATAATATATAATCTCCTTAGCTTGGCCCAAGCCCTCTACAATCCGTTTCCAACCTAACTTGTGAGCCTTATTTTCCTGGATAGGAACGTAGGCTCTCATTTTACAGATGAGGAAACTCGGGTTTGACGATGTTTATTAATGTAATGGAATATTATTGTGTTATAAAAAGAGATACTAGGGAAGGTTTACATGGACTTATACAGAATGAAGTTAGCAGAACCAAGAGAACAATAAAAATAGCTAGTATTTTGATAATGCCTCATTTGATAATTACTCCAATTACTCCCTACCTAGGAGGTAGGTATCATTATTATTACCCTTTTATAGATGAGGAAACTGAGGCACAGAAAGTTAAAGTGATTTTCCTAGGGTTTCAAAGCTAGTAAATGTCTGATGCAGAATTGAACTTGGGTCTTGATCTAACGTGAGCAGTGTTCTATGCTCTGTGTTACCTAACTGTTCAATATACCTAATGACTATAATCATGTAAACATAAAGAATAGTAGAAGGAAGACAGACTCTGGGAAAATTATAATTTACCTGGGGTCAGCTAAGTAGTACAGTGCTAGACCTGGAGTCAGGAAGAATCATCTTCCCCAATTCAAAGTGCTCAGGCATTTACTAGCTGTGTGACCCTGGGCAAGTCACTAAACCTTGTTTGCCTCAATTTTCTCATCTGTAAACTGAACTGCAAAAGAAAATGGCAGACCACTCCAGTATCTTTGCCAAGAAAACACCAAATGGGGTCACGAAGAGTTAGACATGATGGAAC